>NC_092171.1:11590395-11617895 GCF_045791955.1 Oncorhynchus clarkii lewisi | reverse complement strand
AATCTGGAGGACTGCTAAACTGGAGGACTACTAAACTGGAGGACTGCTAAACTGGAGGACTGCTAAACTGGAGGACTACTAAACTGGAGGACTACTAAACTGGAGGACTGCTAAACTGGAGGACTGCTAAACTGGAGGACTGCTAAACTGGAGGACAGCGAAACTGGAGGACTACTAAACTGGAGGACTACTAAACTGGAGGACTGCTAAACTGGAGGACTATGAAACTGGAGGACTACTAAACTGGAGGACTGCTGAACTGGAAGACTGCTAAACTGGAGGACTGCTAAACTGGAGGACTGCTAAACTGGAGGACTGCTAAACTGGAGGACTACTAAACTGGAGGACTACTAAACTGGAGGACTACTAAACTGGAGGACTGCTAAACTGGAGGACTACTAAACTGGACGACTGCTAAACTGGAGGACTATGAAACTGGAGGACTACTAAACTGGAGGACTGCTAAACTGGAGGACTGCTAAACTGGAGGACTGCTAAACTGCTTTAAACAGTATTAAAACACCCCCTAAGGTCGATGTCCGCGCCCGCGCGGAAGTGGAATTAGCATAATCAAAACATCCCCATAAACTTCTGTCAGTTTATGCTAGCGATATCTGTTTTTTGCTTTGGATGCGTCTCAATCCTTCAAAAGGTGACAGAGCTAGCGCGGTGTTCGTCAGACCATGAGACGGTCCATCGGTCTTCTCCCAAAATCGTCTGTGGCATCTGAATAGTTTGGCCACAAGAGTCTTGGGACTCCTCTGAAGTCTGAACAGCCGATCTGCCACCTTCTGTCTGTAGCGACCGAACAGTTTGGGCTACACACTAATATGACCCATTTGTGCAAAGGTGAGACTCTCACGAATATGCACATGTCAGTTGTTTTTCTCTGGGACACCCACAAGACTTGTCTGAAGGTCCCCTGTTACAAGTTGAAAAAATGAATGGAAGTATAGTGCATCACTGGGGCCAAACTCCCTGCCATCAGAGGAAGGCCCTAAAAATTGTCAAAGACTCCGCCATCCAAGTCATAGACTGTTTTCTCTGCTACGGCAAGCTTCTACCCCCAAGCCATAAGACTGCTGAAGGGTACGTCGACAGATCTCCCACAAGGTCAAAAACGGGGACCCGAACCAGCGACCTATCAACCACCAGGCCACCAACCCTCCAAGAACCCCCCCCCCACAGTTCCCAGAGAGCTGCCCCTCAATCAATCGAGCCATCCCCCCACAGTCCGCCCCCAATATTTTTTTTTAATCAAAATAAAATCATTCCATTCCACACCCCCTAGACCCCCCCCCCCCCCCCCCCCCCCCCCCCCCAAGCTCCTGTCGCCAGACCAATTCAAGAAACAAAAGACATCAAGGCCAATGAAAATCATAACAGCGAGGCCAACTGAATACGTTTGAGTGCATGTCGACCCGGACTATTTACATTGACCCCCTTTTGTATGTTTGTTGTTGTTTTTTGCACGGACTCTATGCACACTCACTAGACTCTACTCACACATACTACACTACAACACTTCAGTGCTTTTGTCTATGGAGTGTATATATAGAGACTGTTTAGTGACAAAAATAAGTGGTACATGTAAAAAAAAATATATATACTGTATATGTTTCCTGATCTTTCTTATATCTCTCAGAACAAACTTCCTATAGATTTTTATTTTGGGACGTTCTGTTGTTCCATGTAGCGAATCTGTTATTCAGTGTGTTTGTAGGGGCTAATAGGGGTAAGATTTGGGCATAGAAAGGGTTTAGACTCTTATTGGTTAAAACATAATATTCAAAATAGACTATTCAGACAAAGACTATTCAAAGAGGTCTTTGTGTGCAGGGTTGCACACATCCGGTAACTTTACAAAAATTCCCTGGTTTTCCAGAAATGCTGGTTGAAGGATTCCGGATGTCTTGCTTATTCAGCCCTGATTCCACGATACTTCCAACCGGGATTTCTAAAAACAATCTGTACAGTTTGGAAAATTCCTATCAATTTTGCAACGCTATGTGTATTGATTACTGTAAAATAGGATCGTGTACAGTGAAGTTCACTAAGAGCTGGACAAGGACAAGGGGCGCAAACAATACACACTCACAAACACACCCTGTTTCTCCACTCAGGGTCTGTCATAACTCAGTGGGCTCAGTGGCGTAGGGTGAGTAATGCTTGTGTCACCGCAGGTACGGGAAACGTACAGTATGTGTTAACCCCCCTACACACACACACACACACACACATCTCACACACACACACACACACACACACACACACACACACACACACACACACACACACACACACACACACACACACACACACACACACACACACACACCATCAACATGCATTTATTTATAAAACACCCCTCATTCCAAATCAGTGGTGTCCAGAATAACAGTGGCTGTGTAAATGGCAAAAATGATTTATAGGAACATTCCCAAAATAAAGTCCTATGCCGTGGAGACAGGAGCAATCATTCAGAGGAAGGAGAACACACACACACATCTCTCTCTCTCTCTCTCTTTCTCTCTCTTTCTCCGTCTCTCTCTCTCTCTCTCTCTCTCTCTCCGTCTCTCTCTCTCTCTCTCTGTCTCTGTCTCTCTGTCTCTCACCCCTCTCTCCCTCTCTCCTTCCCTTCACTTTCTCTGTCCCTGTTCCTCACTTTCTCTGGGTTGTACCCTATCCCTCAGCTCTGTGTGTGGTGCACTATAAAGTCACTGCATTACTGTGTGTGTTCCCAGGGCAACTTTATAGCATGTTCAGAGGCTGCTAATCTTTAAATATAGGAACTGTTAGCATCTGTTCAGCCTTTATGAGTCCCTGCTTACTGCACAGAGAACACACAGGTTTATGAGTCCCTGGTCAGACTGTACAGAATGCAGGAGGCTACACTAGAGTCCTCTTTACTGGTGTAGTTAACATGAACAGCAGAATATGGAGACAAACTCTACCCAGCAGTAGCAGTGTGTTGGGGGGACGAAAAAAGGTATACGTAAGTGTGTGTGTGTGTGTGTGTGTGTGTGTGTGTGTGTGTGTGTGTGTGTGTGTGTGTGTGTGTGTGTGTGTGTGTGTGTGTGTGTGTGTGTGTGTGACTTAGTGTCATACACCATACTTTCATTCCCTCAACCACCTGGCTGGGGAAATCTGGCATTGTCCATTAGAGACACCTGGCACGGGCCGGGTTAGTGTCAGGAGGGATGTGTGTGTGTGTATGTGTGTGTGTGTGTATATATATATGTGTGTGCCAGGGGGTTGACATAAACCAACTGAGATCATGGGACATGATCACGTAAATTACAGAATATGTGAGTTGATGGCCTGTGTTTGGTTGACAATATTGTCATAAAAATTTCAACAGTAAAACACTATAGTGCCTTTGTTACCATTCTCCAAATGGTACTGTGGCCCCGCCAAACACCCACCGGAGGCTATGTGGTCCTTCCTGTACTCCTTCTATGTCCTACTTTCCTGAGAATTTAGAACAAAGGTAGGTTCTTCTGTTGAAGGTGTGTGCATTTGTGTGTGCGTTTGTGACTATATCATAGTAAACTGGCCTAATTCCCTCTCAGTCCCAGAAGGCCTTGGCCATATGGCCTGACACATATCCTACAAACCACTGGGGCAGCTGGGACAGTTGACTGCGACACCGGTGCTCTGCTGGCAGTCAGTGGAGTGGGGGTATGGTGGTGGCTGGTGACTGGTGGCTGGGATGTGGATGCCTGCACTGTGGGGGTAGGAACAGCGGTGGTATTAGTGGCAGCTGTCGTGCTGGGGGGAGACAGGGGGAGACGGGACCAGTCTGAGCCCAGCATGGGTAACTCTAGTCTGGGATGGGGAGGGCGACTCATTCGGGTGAGGTGAAGGGCCTGAGAGCAGTAGCAGCTGTGACATGGAGAGGATTGGTGGGAGTTGGGGGAGGCGAGAGGAGGAGGAGGGAGACAGGGGGAGACAGGGTCCAGCTTGGTGAGCTCTGGTCTGGGTTGGGCTGCTCAGTGGGGTGTCTATGTGCTGCCAGGTTCCAGCATCACACCTCTCTCTCTCTGTGTGTGTGTGTGTGTGTGTGTGTGTGTGTGTGTGTGTGTGTGTGTGTGTGTGTGTGTGTGTGTGTGTGTGTGTGTGTGTGTGTGTGTGTGTGTGTGTGTGTGTGTGTGTGTGTGTGTGCGTGCGTGCGTGTGTATGTGCGTTGCTGTCTGTGATTAATGAAGATGTGTCACAGCTGTAATCTTCTCTAATATGCACCAGTGGAAGAGTCCTACTGTCACTTCTAGACCTGTACTGTGTGTGAGCGTGTATGTGCGCATGCAGTTGTGACATTTTGGCCTCAGTAAGAGTGTGTGTTTGTGTGTGTGTGTATGCTCATGCGCATGCCTGGTATGTGTGTGTGCGTGCGGGTTAATCTCAGCCTTATAAACAGGGCCCAGATGTTGACAGTAAAATGGCTCTTTAATTAGCATACAAACGGCTGGAGTTGAGTGGCTCATTTAAATCCAGGCAGAAGGAAGCTCAGTCAAGCAGCAGCAGATTACAGCTTAATGAACAATATTTCTCCACCGCTGTTTTCATTAACATGGAAAAGCCTTTCCTTTCCTGAGCTTCACCGTAAATATCCCCTCCGCCGAGCACACACACACACACACACAGGCACACACACAGGCACACACACACAGGCAAACACTCGCACGTACACACATACACACACAAATCTTTCTGTTGTGTTCTGTGTGTACAGTGGACCAAATCAGTGTGTGTTGGGGTGTCCAAGTGGCTGTGTGTATATATATATGTACATATGTGGGTGTCCACCAGTCCAGTAGAGAGCTTCATCCCAGCTCTCAGCAGCTTTAAGCAGAGAGGTGGAGGAGATATCCAGGCAGGATTAGAGATAGCTCTCCCAGCCCAGCCCAGATCTATAGACAACTAACACACAATCAATGGCTGCTCAGCCCAGGCTTTAGCTAAAGGATGGCTAATCACTAATGAAGTAAACAAACCAACGGGGCTTTCATTTGGACTGAACCATTATGAGGTTAATTAGCAGTTTCCTGTGTTTATAACTATAAACCCTTTTTTAGGCTTTTAACTTTTCCAGTTCTTTTAGGCTTTTGTGTTCACACAGTTTCTTTGACTTCAAAGCAAGTCAAAAAGAATGTAAAGCTTTTAACCACGTAATTGTTCCATCTTCTGGAACCACATTTAGGAAGGCATGAAGTGTGATGCTTCTTAAACAAGGAAACGATATAGAAAATAAATGATAACACAGTAAACAATGACAGTGATGTTAATTACAATGTGATAATGAAAATACTATATAACACGGACAATTGTTATGATAATGATATTAACGCTCTGTGTGAGAAGGTGTGGTGTGTGTGTGTGTGTGTGTGTGTGTGTGTGTGTGTGTGTGTGTGTGTGTGTGTGTGTGTGTGTGTGTGTGTGTGAGTGTATGAGTGTAAGTGTGTGTGTGTGTATGTGTGTGTGTGTGTGTGTATGTGTGTGTGTGTGTGTGTGTTTGTTTGTGTGTGTATGGTCAGGGGTGGTGAATTTGTCCCTGGCATTTTATCCACACCAGCCCACCTCACTGCAGGCGCTAGCAACTGTGGATTTCTCCTTTATGACTTATACATTATTAAAGCCGACTTAACGACTTAGGCTGTCTTGCTTAATTAGTGCCTGTCATATGTGTTCCCCTGAATTATCACCTACCCTAAGTGTTCATTACTATTACAGGGCTGCAGACTAACATGTTCCCCTGAATCATCACCTACCCTAAGTGTTCATTACTATTACAGGGCTGCAGACTAACATGTTCCCCTGAATCATCACCTACCCTAAGTGTTCATTACTATTACAGGGCTCTGGACTAACATGTTCCCCTGAATTATCACCTACCCTAAGTGTTCATTACTATTACAGGGCTGCAGACTAACATGTTCCCCTGAATCATCACCTACCCTAAGTGTTCATTACTATTACAGGGCTCCGGACTAACATGTTCCCCTGAATTATCACCTACCCAAAGTGTTCATTACTATTACAGGGCTGCAGACTAACATGTTCCCCTGAATCATCACCTGCCCTAAGTGTTCATTACTATTACAGGGCATGGACTCTACAGGGCATCTACAATGTGTCAAAAGCATTCCACAGGGATAGTGGCCCATGTTGACTCCAATGCTTCCCACAGTTGTGTCAAGTTGACTGGATGTCCTTTTGGGTGGTGGACCATTCCTGATAGACACGGGAAACTGTTGAGCTTGAAAAACCCAGCAGCGTTGCAGTTCTTGACACCAACCGGTACTCCTGGCACCTACTACCATACCTCATTCAAAGGCACTTAAATATTTTGTCTTGCCCATTCACCCTCTGAATGGAAAACATACATAATCCATGTCTCAATTGTCTCATGGCTTAAAAAGCCTTCTTTAACCCGTCTCCTCCCCTTCATCTACACTGATTGAAGTGGATTTAACAAGTGACATCAATGAGGGATCATAGCTGTCACCTGGATTCACCTGGTTAGTCTATGTCATGGAAAGAGCAGGTGTCCTTACTGTTTTGCACACTCAGTGGCCATCTTTATGTTCACTAACCGATATAATAGGCACATTAATTTGGGGTTCAACACCTGAGGGAGTGGACACTCAGAACACATTAGCTAGATCGCTAGCTCTAAATATACTACCCACTGCTAGTAGCCATGTATTAATCCAACACTAAGTGTAATGTCTTTGTAAAACCTTGCAGTTGGAGGTTACTACCCATAGGCCTGTACCCTCACAGTGGCCGGTACCCCTTTGTCACGCGCTACGCCCCATATCTCAAAGCCTAATCAAATATCTTGGTTGTAAAATAGTTGCTATTGAGCTGAATCTTGAGGGTTGAGAAATAAAACTGATGCCTACAGAAAGCTGAGAGCCACATCTCTGTCTTAAAAAGGGGCGAGGGGACAAAGCTGTGTTTTTTTCCCCGCAATTGCATTTTGAAATGTTATACGATTCGAACGCATTTCTCTCTCCGGGGGGGGGGGGGGGGGGCTCACTCATCACAGCAGCAGCACAGGGGCAGGGCAGACACTGTCATTACAGGAATGTACTGTTGACCCAAATCATGGTTTTAGCTGCCCCAACAACAGGACGTTTTGAGTAAAGTGACAATGTAGAATGTGCTTTTTCTACGTTTATCAGCACCCTTTTCCGTTCTTTAGGCTCCTTGATCTTGGCTGTCTGACTCATGACAGAGTCGGAGCAGGTCTCGTTGCTGCTGCCGCGTTTGACTTTGAATGTGAGTTTGCGTGACCTTGGCCCTGCCTATCAGAAAACTGGGCCAGCCCTTCTTGATCATGCAAAGGCTTATTATAGATTTGTACAAAAGATAAATTGCACAAAAATCTTAAACTGACCCTTGGACCGCTAGCCATGTCATCTTTTTCCTTGTAATATTTTAATGTAAAAAAAACACAATTTTGTATTTGTCAATTTCCACTAGCCCACCAACTAACAAATGGTTCAGCCCATCTGACATTTGCCAGAATTGCCAGATGGCCAATCCGCCCCGTGTGTGTGTGTGTGTGTGTGTGTGTGTGTATATTGAAGTTCAGTGGGAGACGTCTCACCTCACACTGTGTCTGTCAGCCTAATGCCATCTGTTCATCCTGCTCTCTTCACACAGGAAATCACACACACATCATCAAAAGTACACGCACAGACACACACCCTCTAGGACTGCAGGTAATCCTCCATCTACCCAGAATCCTTGGCTCCAAAGGGTCAGCCAAAGGTGCTGGTGTGTGTGTGAGTGTGTGTTTGTATGCATGTTTGTGACTGTTATTCCATCTGTAGTTGGGTAGAGTACATTTCATTTGGTTAGACTCAACGACTCGTTCTTCAAATCTAGAGCTAAACCTCAACCCACCTAAAACCTTTCACTGAACCCAAACCCTGAGAACTGTGCTGGGAATTTACTCTAAAATGATGGCTGTGCATTTTATTTTCCTTTCATAAAGACATCAACTCAAAACCTGCTCACCTCGATCACACTCACTAGCTTCAAATCAAGGCTATTCTGAAAGTCTCATAACCTTATTCTCACAACTTACTGATATGTTTTGATGGACCAATCTGCCAAGCACAGGTGTGTGTGTGTGCACTTGTGTTACATTTGTGTGTGTGTGTGTGCGTGTGCATTTTGATTTGTTAGTTTCCTGAAGGTTTCTGGAGAGTTGAATCGATGCTGCTGTCAGCGTGACTCAGGATGTATTAGAGAAATGGATGCGAGAGAGTGAGAACGAGTGAGAGCGAGAGAGAGAGAGAGGCCCTAACAGGAGATTTCTAAAATAATTTATCCTCTTGTCATAGTGGTTAGCCCCAGACAGCCTGTCAGTCTGGTCACTATAATATCCACACAAAACAAAGATAATATTCAATGGAGCATGAGGACTGCATATGGCTGAGACTACCTCTCTCCTCTTTTCCTCCTCTTCCTCTCCTGCCCAGAGACATGATTATACAATACCGTGTATTTACAGCAGTGGGTCAACTGCTTGATGCTGTTTGGATTTACAGGAGTGAGACATCATGACTGGTATTGATGACTTGATCTCTCTCTCATACACACACACACACACACACACACACACACACACACACACACACACACACACACACACACACACACACACACACACACACACACACACACACACACACACACACACACACATGCATGCATTCACACACACACATACTCTCTCTCTCTGTGGCATTGCCTGGACTGCATTTGAACAGCAGATCTGTCAGTAAGTGACAGGTTGACAGCCAAGCTCCCAGCACTTTGTCCACTGTCATCACATCAAACCTGCTGGGGCCACGGCTACCCCTCTCTACTCTGTCTCCTGGTGTGTGTGTCTGTGTGTCCGTGCGTGTGTGTGTGTGTGTCTGTGTGTGTGTGCGTGCGTGCATGTGTCCATACGCGTGTGAATTGCTTTCACCATTATCACAAAAGTTTGTTGGTTGGATAACCAACTGACCAATCAGAGTACATTGCATTGCATACCTGCATTTAGTACTTCCTAGTTAATCCAGCTCAATGTCATTTCCTGCTAACCTCACTAGCATGTCAAACAACACCCACGCACGTGACAATACATCACACCATCATTACCGTGGCCATAATTAATCAAGTTAAGAGACTATGAGAGAAGACACACACAGGGAAGATCTCTACCTAGTCTCTCCCATTCAGCAGCTTACTGACACAAAGCACAGCCACTTCACAGTGAGCAGTTTAGCCAGGCCAGATAATGGGCCCAAATTAAATTTGAGTTTCCCTTTTAAAGACTAGAGTCTGGACAGTGTGACAATAGGCAGTGAGAGGGAGAGCGGAAGGATCGTAGAGTTAGGCCTGTAACAGGATTGGAAAGGATACACACGCACCCGTATGATGTCCCTGATCCATTCTATCATTCTATAGTTCTACAATGATACAATTCCATTATTCTATACTTCTAATTCTACAATCCTGCAATTCTATAATTGTATAGTTCTATAATCCTGGTGTAAAGGTTCTGATGGGAGTATTGTTTCTCTGTTACAGACAGAGGAAAGGCCGGGGTTGTATTATCCCAACACAACCAATCACACAGGAGCTTACTGAAAGCTCCTGTGTGCAGACTGAATGGAGGCGGGGAGAGAGGGTGAAATTGAAATTGTCTTTTTCCAAGAAGCTAAGTCGGAATTTACGGCTGGTTCAGCAGACGGTTAATTTTCTCCACTCTAACTTAGGGGGTGTGTAGGGCTTTTCTGGGGTTGATAAGTTGAGAGCTGAGAACTGGTAATAACCTGGACGAATGCAAACAGGAAGCAGAGCAGGAGTAAGACAAAAGAGATTAGCTCCATCTGAAACCTCCCACAAAGACGTGAGACCACATTCTCACATTCCTTCATCACACACGTTGAGGGAGAGTCAACATATTGTCTGAGTATTACACCAAATTATCCCCAAGTCTACTGATATTCTCAAGGTCAGAAGAGGTCCAAAACTACTAGAGGGCATTGTCACACACACACACACACACACACACACACACACACACACACACACACACACACACACACACACACACACACACACACACACACACACACACACACACACACACACACACACATGATCCCAGCAAAGGAAAACAGTGACATTTTGACAAAATATGTTACCAAAAACAACTACAGCTATATAAATGCTCATGCACACTGAATATTGAGCACATTACATACACTTCTTAAAATCTGCACAAAGATCTTCATGGAAGTTGTGAAATTAGTGGTTTTGAATATTACTGCTGGTATTGTGAAGCTAGCAACACTGGCGAGAGGTCACTGTAGCACATGGCCAATATGGCTGCCCTGTCATTACTAGCTAAGTGTAGTCCTGCTAATTACAAATTCGCTCCTGATTCTCATGAAGAAATTATTTATGCACACAGGTGTCAGCTGTGCAGAGCGTTACATGGCTTGGTCTGCCGTTAATGGGCCTGCTAATTCATTGGCTGAGACAGGAGGAGGGGAGGGGAGAGGAAAGAGAAAGCAGTTGACACTGATACAGTTTAGAATTCGAAGAGGCTCATTCCAAAATATGCTACGTAAGCGTTAACCATTAGCGTTGATGACATGGCTAGCGGTTCATTTGAAATTCACCATATAAGATCACAACAACTTTGTTTGCATCTAATGATGACGTGATCAAATCAATTCTCTTCAGATTCCTCTGTTCTCCCTCATATCGACTGAGCGCTTAGGGTTGGTTTTCATGTATCCAGACTGTACTTTCACTCATGTTTATCTACATATTAATGTGTTGAGCGTGTTGTCTCCGAACCTACATTGTCTTGATCTGAACTACCCCTAAGCTCTTCCTCCTCACAAGAGAGAGTGCATAAATCTGAGCCCTCCATACCAGCAGCACACACTTAACGCTTCTCCCTGCGATCCTCGGTGTTCTAAGAACACTGGAGTTGTGTTCTAATATTTTTACTGTGTTCTAATTCCCTAGTCGCTGTCCTCTAACTCTGCTGTGGCCCTCAGTGACACACCTGTCTCTCTCACACACACACACACACACACTTACACACATGCATGTTGCTAGGATTTGTAGATAACCATAATCTACGCAATCCAATTCTGAAGCCTATTTACTGGGAAGTGTAGCTATTCGGAATTAAAATGAGCCCATCAGCACAGAGTATCATGAATAGGTATTTATCAGGATTAAAGGATTGCGAGGCCCATCTGAACATATAAGCCAATCCTCTCTCAATCACACATGCACATGCTCATCCGCATGCAAACAATCAAAATATTTTTTGCATACCACCCCTACCCACCAAAACACACACACACAAATACACTTTTCCACCCCTTGCCTACCAACCCTCACTGTCTTATACAGAAAGAGGGTAGAAGGTAAGGGATGGAGTGTAGGAGGTAGGGGATGGAGGGTAGGAGTTAGGGGATGGAGGGTAGGTGGTAGGGGATGGAGGGTAGGAGGTAGGGGATGGAGGGTAGGAGTTAGGGGATGGAGGGTAGGAGGTTGGGGATGAAGGGTAGGAGGTAGGGGATGGAGGGTAGGAGTTAGGGGATGGAGGGTAGGAGGTAGGGGATGGAGGGTAGGTGGTAGGGGATGGAGGGTAGGTGGTAGGGGATGGAGGGTAGGAGTTAGGGGATGGAGGGTAGGTGGTAGGGGATGGAGGGTAGGAGGTAGGGGATGGAGGGTAGGAGTTAGGGGATGGAGGGTAGGTGGTTGGGGATGGAGGGTAGGAGGTAGGGGATGGAGGGTAGGAGGTTGGGGATGGAGGGTAGGAGGTTGGGGATGAAGGGTAGGTGATAGGGGATAGAGGGTAGGTGATAGGGGATGGAGGGTAGGTGGTAGGGGATGGAGGGTAGGAGTTAGGGGATGGAGGATAGGAGGTAGGGGATGGAGGGTAGGAGGTAGGGGATGGAGGGTAGGTGGTAGGGGATGGAGGGTAGGAGTTAGGGGATGGAGGGTAGGAGGTAGGGGATGGAGGGTAGGTGGTAGGGGATGGAGGGTAGGAGGTAGGGGATGGAGGGTAGGTGGTAGGGGATGGAGGGTAGGTGGTAGGGGATGGAGGTTAGGTGGTAGGGGATGGAGGGTAGGTGGTAGGGGATGGAGGGAAAGAGGTGGGGGATGGAGGGTAGGAGTTAGGGGATGGAGGGTAGGAGTTAGGGGATGGAGGGTAGGTGGTAGGGGATGGAGGGTAGGTGGTAGGGGATGGAGGGTAGGTGGTAGGGGATGGAGGGTAGGTGGTAGGGGATGGAGGTAGGTGGTAGGGGTGGTAGGGGATGGAGGGTAGGTGGTAGGGGATGGAGGGTAGGTGGTATGGAATGTGGGAGTTAGGGGATGGAGGGTAGGAGTTAGGGGATGGAGGGTAGGTGGTAGGGGATGGAGGGTAGGTGGTAGGGGATGGAGGGTAGGAGTTAGGGGATGGAGGGTAGGTGGTAGGGGATGGAGGGTAGGTGGTATGGAATGTTGGGTAGGAGTTAGGGGATGGAGGGTAGGTGGTAGGGGATGGAGGGTAGGTGGTAGGGGATGGAGGGTAGGAGTTAGGGGATGGAGGGTAGGTGGTGGGGGATGGAGGGTAGGTGGTAGGGGATGGAGGGTAGGTGGTAGGGGATGGAGGGTAGAGGGTAGGAGATAGGGGATGGAGGGTAGGTGGTAGGGGATGGAGGGTAGGAGTTAGGGGATGGAGGGTAGGAGGTAGGGGATGGAGGGTAGGTGGTAGGGGATGGAGGGTAGGTGTAGGGGATGGAGGTTAGGTGGTAGGGGATGGAGGGTAGGTGGTAGGAGATGGAGGGAAGGAGGTGGGGGATGGAGGGTAGGAGTTAGGGGATGGAGGGTAGGAGGTAGGGGATGGAGGGTAGGTGGTAGGGGATGGAGGGTAGGTGGTAGGGGATGGAGGGTAGGAGGTAGGGGATGGAGGGTAGGTGGTAGGGGATGGAGGGTAGGAGGTAGGGGATGGAGGGTAGGAGGTAGGGGATGGAGGGTAGGAGGTAGGGGATGGAGGGTAGGAGGTAGGGGATGGAGGGTAGGAGGTAGGGGATGGAGGGTAGGTGGTAGGGGATGGAGGGTAGGTGGTAGGGGATGGAGGGTAGGTGGTAGGGGATGGAGGGTAGGTGGTAGGGGATGGAGGGTAGGTGGTAGGGGATGGAGGGTAGGAGGTAGGGGATGGAGGGTAGGTGGTAGGGGATGGAGGGTAGGTGGTAGGGGATGGAGGGTAGGAGTTAGGGGATGGAGGGTAGGTAGTAGGGGATGGAGGGTAGGTGGTAGGGGATGGAGGGTAGGTGGTAGGGGATGGAGGGTAGGTGGTAGGGGATGGAGGGTAGGTGGGTAGGGGATGGAGGGTAGGAGGGTAGGGGATGGAGGGTAGGTGGGTAGGGGATGGAGGGTAGGTGGTAGGGGATGGAGGGTAGGAGTTAGGGGATGGAGGGTAGGTGGTAGGGGATGGAGGGTAGGAGGTAGGGGATGGAGGGTAGGAGGTAGGGGATGGAGGGTAGGAGGGTAGGAGGTAGGGGATGGAGGGTAGGTGGTAGGGGATGGAGGGTAGGAGGTAGGGGATGGAGGGTAGGAGGTAGGGGATGGAGGGTAGGAGGGTAGGAGGTAGGGGATGGAGGGTAGGTGGTAGGGGATGGAGGGTAGGTGGTAGGGGATGGAGGGTAGGTGGGTAGGGGATGGAGGGTAGGAGGTAGGGGATGGGGGGGTAGGTGGGTTGTAATTACCATGCAGCGGTACCAGAAGTGACATGTTTGAGGAACAGATGAAGAGAGCTACATGACCTGGTAATGGTGATATTTCTTCCTCCTCTGAGAAACCCATTTATTCTACCGCTCAGCAAATCAAGGCCCTGTCACTGGCCACTCATCCCCTGGCCAGACCGAAACACACACACACACACACACACACACACACACACACACACACACACACACACACACACACACACACACACACACACACACACACACACACACACACACATACACAGACACACACACACACACTGCATAATTGGACAATGGAATGCAGATGAATGCTCTCGGTACATTCTGTCGTGTGTGTATGTGTGTGTGCAGGCTGCTCTCTCCGTGTCTAAATGAGCCGTAATGGGGGTAGGACCTCAGCAGCACTAAAGAGAGAGAGCTGACACATGCAGGACAAACCTGGCATTTCTTCCCTGAGAAAAGAGGCTATATTGCACATCTGTCACTGCTGTGTAGACAATTACTCACACACAGAGAAGACAGGGAAAAACAAAGAGGGAAGAGAGAGAGAGAGGAAGAGAAAGAGACAGAGAAAGAGAGAGAGATAGGCAGCGAAAGAGAGAAAGAGAGAGAGAGAGAGACAGAGACAGAGACAGAGAGAGAGAGAGAGAGAGAGAGAGAGAGAGAGAGAGAGAGAGAGAGAGAGAGAGAGAGAGAAAGAGAGGGGGAACTGCTGGGAGCGTGGTGGAACTAGGCCTCTTTCTCTCCCCCTCATTCTGCTTCCTATTGAGTGTTGCTACCTTAATCATGGTGAATGTCCCTGCCAGTGATTTTGTCAAGTCAGAGAGAGATGAGAGATAATCAAGGCATTTACCCCATACCTCTTCTAATGACTACACTAGGGCACGCAGAAAAAGGTAGGGCTAGCATTGCGTGGTGGTGTTTTCTGGTATTTATGCTACTGTCATCTCAGATCTATGAGTGCCTTGGCTTTGATTGGTATATGGCTTCGCACTTTTGTATATTGTGTTGTTGTAAGATGGGTTCGAATCCCGTATCTAATGTGTCAAAATTCTGCAACATCACGGTTCTCCCTGAGATCTAGACGCCTGCTTTTGGGGGGAGGAAGTAGAGTACCACAGAGGTAGAGAGAGGAAGTAGAGTACCACAGAGGGAGAGAGAGGAAGTAGTGTACCACAGAGGGAGAGAGGGGAAGTAGAGTACCACAGCGGTAGAGAGAGGAAGTAGGGTACCACAGAGGGAGAGAGAGGAAGTAGAGTACCACAGATGGAGAGAGAGGAAGTAGGGTACCACAGAGGGAGAGAGAGGAAGTAGAGTACCACAGATGGAGAGAGAGGAAGTAGGGTACCACAGAGGGAGAGAGAGGAAGTAGAGTACCACAGATGGAGAGAGAGGAAGTAGAGTACCACAGAGGGAGAGAGGGGAAGTAGAGTACCACAGATGGAGAGAGAGGAAGTAGGGTACCACAGAGGGAGAGAGAGGAAGTAGAGTACCACAGATGGAGAGAGAGGAAGTAGAGTACCACAGAGGGAGAGAGGGGAAGTAGGGTACCACAGATGGAGAGAGAGGAAGTAGTGTACCACAGAGGGAGAGAGGGGAAGTAGAGTACCACAGAGGTAGAGAGAGGAAGTAGAGTACCACAGATGGAGAGAGAGGAAGTAGGGTACCACAGATGGAGAGAGAGGAAGTAGTGTACCACAGAGGTAGAGAGAGGAAGTAGAGTACCACAGATGGAGAGAGAGGAAGTAGAGTACCACAGATGGAGAGAGAGGAAGTAGGGTACCACAGATGGAGAGAGAGGAAGTAGGGTACCACAGATGGAGAGAGAGGAAGTAGTGTACCACAGAGGTAGAGAGAGGAAGTAGAGTACCACAGATGGAGAGAGAGGAAGTAGGGTACCACAGCGGTAGAGAGAGGAAGTAGGGTACCACAGAGGTAGAGAGAGGAAGTAGGGTACCACAGAGGGAGAGAGAGGAAGTAGAGTACCACAGATGGAGAGAGAGGAAGTAGGGTACCACATATGGAGAGAGAGGAAGTAGTGTACCACAGAGGTAGAGAGAGGAAGTAGAGTACCACAGCGGTAGAGAGAGGAAGTAGGGTACCACAGAGGTAGAGAGAGGAAGTAGGGTACCACAGAGGGAGAGAGAGGAAGTAGAGTACCACAGATGGAGAGAGAGGAAGTAGGGTACCACAGATGGAGAGAGAGGAAGTAGTGTACCACAGAGGTAGAGAGAGGAAGTAGGGTACCACAGAGGGAGAGAGAGGAAGTAGAGTACCACAGATGGAGAGAGAGGAAGTAGGGTACCACAGATGGAGAGAGAGGAAGTAGTGTACCACAGAGATAGAGAGAGGAAGTAGAGTACCACAGATGGAGAGAGAGGAAGTAGTGTACCACAGAGGTAGAGAGAGGAAGTAGAGTACCACAGCGGTAGAGAGAGGAAGTAGGGTACCACAGAGGTAGAGAGAGGAAGTAGTGTACCACAGAGGGAGAGAGAGGAAGTAGAGTACCACAGATGGAGAGAGAGGAAGTAGGGTACCACAGATGGAGAGAGAGGAAGTAGTGTACCACAGAGGTAGAGAGAGGAAGTAGAGTACCACAGATGGAGAGAGAGGAAGTAGTGTACCACAGAGGTAAAGAGAGGAAGTAGAGTACCACAGATGGAGAGAGAGGAAGTAGGGTACCACAGAGGGAGAGAGAAGAAGTAGAGTACCACAGATGGAGAGAGAGGAAGTAGGGTACCACAGAGGGAGAGAGAGGAAGTAGAGTACCACAGAGGGAGACTTACAGCATGGAAGTGTAAATCCAGGATGCAGATTCATCATGCAACAATAGAGGTGTTTCTGACTGTAAGGTGTGTGTGTTTGTGTGTGTTTGTGTGATTCCATGTGTGTGTGTGTGTGCCTATGTATCAGGTGTGTGATGCCAATGAGGCTTGGCTTGGGTTGGGAGCAGCAGGGTTTTTCACGCTCTGATGACCAGGTGCAGAAGAGCTACAGTAAATCAGTCAAAGAAACGACTTGTTCATACTTAAACTTCCTTCAGAATGCCAAGTCTCCCCCAGGCCACTTTTTACACCTCTACTGATTATTGTGCGCATAGACACACACATTATGTGTGTGTTATTGAAGTCTTGGGATTTGGTGTCATATCACAAACTCCGTCCACCAAGTAGCTGCAATTCCCTGCTAAATCAAGGACTGTATCTGTAAATACAATACGTTTTTCCCGTTGAGAGATTTCAATATAGAGAAACTACACACAACTTCTACACAAGTCGGCTGACATCACAATAAACAACAATCGCCTCACGACATGTACATGTATGAGTTTGAAATTAGTTTCATCTCCATTGATGAGGGAGCACATTTAACCATGAGTCCACAGAAGCAACACATGACCTATTTTCTGGTTGTAATTCATGTGTGTTCTGTGGTAAAATTTCTGGATTTCACTGCCAAGAGCCTGCTGCTGAGACGCACTGATTAATATAGCAAAGGTTAGGGAGGCCAAGGCCCATCTCTCTCTCTCTCTCTCTCTCTCTCTCTCTCTCTCTCTCTCTCTCTCCCCATCTCTCTCTCTCTCTCTCTCTCTCTCTCTCTCTCTCTCTCTCGTGTGAGCCGTATGGTGTAACTCAGAGAGTATATCAGTACAGGTGAACTTCTCACAAGGAAAAAAAGTTCAAGACTCAGAGAGGAAAGAATAACGGAAAGGGATCATCTATATCATACAATTCAAGTCTAAAGCTGTAAAAGCTCTTTGCCTAATAGGCTAGTAAAACAGTGAGTTCGTATAGGGACACTGGATCACATGAGGATTTCCTGAACAGCCTGGCAAGGAGTTGGAAGATAACCCTGTGTGCGTGTGTGTGTGTGTGCGTGCGTGTGTGCGTGCGTGCGTGCATGCGCGCGGTGGCAGCATGGCGTTAGTAGACCAGTAAACTGCTCAACACCAGGAGAACAGCAGGTAAAGCTGGTTATTAGGTGATTGGTGCCAACCATAGAATTAGGAATTAGAACTGGTTGCCAACACGTAGACGTCCCCTAACTGGTCTCCCACTCATAGTCATGGACCATTTGCCTTAGACACACACATTTGATTTGGTTGGTTTTATTTGCCAATTGAAAAACACAACACAACCACACATGTGGATGCAATGCGTACATTTTGTTGTTGTTGAGGATAACACAGTATAAAATGTAAGGATTTCCATTGTGGTTCAAACGGTAAACATGTTCCACATTCCCAGCTAAAGTAAACATCACATGGTCCAAATAACTCAGCAGAAGTGCAAAGATCAAAACGTAATACATCCTACAGATGACAGGGTTGCTCTCCTTGGGAATAGCTGGCGGAGCTCGACACAAAGATCATGACGCGCATGCACACACCTCACCCATTTACCTCTTCACCTAACACACACACGCACACACGCACACGCACACGCACACACACACACACACACACACACACACACACACACACACACAGCCTCTCTCCACCCCATTTATTCTCTTCCTCTCCCTCCATCCACTCATAACTTCATCCATCTGCTGCTTCCCCCACTCTCCTCCTCATCTCTCCATCTCCTCTCTTTTGTTCACCCCTTAACCCTCTGCCCCTCAGCCTCTCATCCCAGTGGCGTGAGTTGAGGGACTGGCATCTCGCCTGCCACACTGTGTCTGTAGGAGGTGTATGTTTTGTATTGACTTCCCAGCCCATGTCTCCCACTGTTCTCCACATGTAGTATTAGTTCCTCTGCTCTTTCTCCTTGACCCAGCCTGCCTGAACCAAACTTTACAGCATCCTGCTGTGACTTTGTTCCAGGAGTGTGTTTGGTCACATTGTGTGTCAGAAAAAAGGCTTGCTTGTGTTCCTGTACACACACCCTGTCTGTGTGGGAGGAGGGGAGACGAGGGGGAGGTCAGACTACTCTTTACCCTCCCAGTTGTTGGCCAGTTAAACCGTTCCACAGGTGAAGCAGAGGGCCAGCCTACCTTCCTGGTTGCCTGCCTTCTTCAGGCGTGGGGGCCGGAGCCGGGTAGAGGATTGTCCTTGTCTGGTCACGTCTCTGAGGCCACGGTCGGGCACAGCCCCGCTCCTCCTCCCTGGTTCCCTCTCTCCTTTCCTCCACCTCTTTTCCTCCTCTCCGCTTTTCTGTCTCACCCGGGAGTCCGAGCACCGCTGGCCAGAGGGGATTAAGGTGATGGATTCTCTAACACACGCAAACACACAAGCACGTAGGAATGTACACACATGCACGTAGGAATTCACAAACACACACACAAACCTCCTGCTTTCTCACACCAGGCCCTCTAATCACAAGGTGTAAAGGGAACCCGTGGACTTTGGACAACGAGCGTTACATTTAATACGGCCCCCACACGGAACCAATTCACATCCCAGACAGACTCTCACACTCCATATGCCAGACGGGAGACACACACCGTCATACTCTGTTTCGCTGGGATGGGGAGACACCAGGCAGAGAGAGAGAGAAGGAGATACCTCTTTTCTTTTGCACTGTCTCGTGTAATATCAACTCAAGAGACTACAACGATGGCCACATTCATTACAATTCCAGTGCAATGAGGTCATCTACACATCTGCATTGTTTACAGCAGTGATTTGATGTGACCATAGAATATTGGGGTGAATGCGTGCGACACAATAATCCCCTTTTAGAATCCACTGAAATACCATGCGAACTTGTTCTAGCTTAGCAAATCTTAAATCCTCTAAAGATTTGCATTGTTGGCCGCCTGACAACCATGTTACCCTCCAAGACATGACGGCTCCGCTTTACCTCTCCGTATCCCTCTCAACAGGGGTAAACAAACAGTCCAGCCGGATTTAGAGGTTCACAACAAGGCACATGTCTGCCGCAACGACACAAAAGTCATGTTCCAATCGAAACTGAAGAGGTTTTCAGCCAAGGCACAGTCGGTATAATTATTTCAAACACGGGAAAGCAAATCACTTTAGGACGTGGATTTGCATCTCATTAAGGCCATACAAAGACAGGATTACCCAAACAGACAGGGAAACTAGTCCTCATCTCCTACAGATGAATGGAACCAGATACGTGCTCGGTTGTGAGAGACAATATTAAAGCTACTATCGATCCCATTTGTTAAATATAGCTTGTTAAAAATATATACATTAGTGTAATAAAGAAAAAGAACGAAAATAGAATGGTCATGTTTTGAACAGGTTTGCTAACGTCGCTAACGTTAGCATGCTAACACTGGATGTAATGTAATGCTGTACATAAACTCAGGGTTGCAAATGCTATGTATTGGCCAATGAGAGGCTAATGAAGCCACCGGTCGGCCATATTGGCTCTCCCCAGAAGAACCAGTCCTCCATAGGAATTCTACTGTATTTGAGTGTTTCATAGACAAAATTAAATGCATTAATTAAAATGTGGTTGTCTTGGGGACAGTAACATTTTAACTTTCAAAAATATACATTTTAAGGAAATTTTTTTTAAATGTATTTTCTTCATATTTTTGTATGTTTAGCTCACATAATATCATTTTAAAGTATGTACTAAGGTTTCTGTAGCCGAATAAATGTGGCAAAAACCAATGTAGATATTAATAAATGCATTGCTGTAAGCTTCCAAAATATTTGTTGCAATGTTGGGGGAGTGCCAAGACGGAGCTAAAAGCAGAGCACCCATATCTGTCGGCGCCATCTAAATCGACTTTGTGGAGAAGGTGGAAAGCTTCAAGTTCCTCGGCGTACGCATCACTGACAATCTGGAATGGAAATGATCTGTCCACCCACACACACAGTGTGGTGAAGAAGGCGCAACAGCTCCTCTTCAACCTCAGGAGGCTGAAGACATTTGCCTTGTCACCTAAAACCCTCACAAACCTTTACAGATGCACAATTGAGAGCATCCTGTCGGACTGTATCTCAGCCTGGTACGGCAACTACACCGTCTGCACCCACAGGACTCTCCAGAGGGCGGTGCGGTCTGCCCAACGCATCCCCAGGGGGCAAACTACCTGCCCCCCAGGATATCTACAGCACCCGATGTCACAGGAAGATCACAAAGATCATCAAGGATATCAACCACCCGAGCCATGGCCTGTTCAACCCACTATCAACCAGAAGGCGAGGTCAGTACATGTGCATCAAAGCTGGGACAGAGAGACTCAAACACAGCTTCTATCTCAAGGCAATTGATGTGGGGCGGCAGGGTAGCCTAGTGGTTAGAGCGTTGGACTAGTAACCGGAAGGTTGCGAGTTCAAACCCCCGAGCTGACAAGGTACAAATCTGTCGTTCTGCCCCTGAACAGGCAGTTAACCCACTGTTCCCAGGCCGTCATTGAAAATAAGAATTTGTTCTTAACTGACTTGCCTGGTTAAATAAAGGTAAAATAAAAAAAAAAAAAAAAAAAATTAAATAGCCATCACTAGCTGGCTTCCACCCAGTTACGCAACCCTGCACCTTAGAGGCTGCTGCCCTATATATATAGATTTGAAATCACTGACCACTTTAATAATGGAACGCTAGTCACTTTAATAATGTTTACATACTGCTTTACTCATCTCATATGAATATACTGTATTCTATTCTACTGTATTTTAGTCAATGCTCAATTTCAGTTGTTCAATCTAATATGTATATATTTCTTAAGTCCATTATTTTACTTTTAGATTTGTGTGTATTGTTGTGAATTGTTAGATACTACTGTACTGTTGGAGCTAGGAACACAAGCATTACGCTACACCCGCAATAACATCTGCTAAATATGTGTATGTGCCAGTTGATTTGATTTGACTTGAAGATGGAGGCACCCCCACTATCAGTGATCTAGTGTATAGTATATACACTACCGTTCAAAAGTTTGGAGTCACTTAGAAATATCCTTGTTTTTGAAAGAAAAGCTAAATGTTTTGTCCATTAAAATAACATCAAATTGATCCGAAATACAGTGTCGACATTGTTAATGTTGTAAATGGCTATTGTAGCTGGAAACGGCAGATTTTTAATGGAATATCTACATAGGCGTACAGAGGCACATTATCAGCAACCATCACTCCTGTGTTCCAATGGCACGTTGTGTTAGCTAATCCAAGTTCATCATTTTAAAAGGCTAATTGATCATTAGAAAACATTTTTGCAATTATGTTAGCACAGCTGAAACTGTTGTACTGATTAAAACAGCACTAAAACTGGCCTTCTTTAGACTAGTTGAGTATCTGGAGCCAGTTTGCGCAGTTCTTTGAAGGGAGTAGTACACAGCGTTGTACGAGATCTTCAGTTTCTTGGCAATTTCTCGCATGGAATAGCCTTCCTTTCCCAGAACAAGAATAGACAGACAAAGAAAATTATTTGTTCTTTGACATTTTGAGCCTGTAATCGAACACACAAATGCTGATGCCCCAGATACTCAACTAGTCTAAAGAAGGCCAGATTTATTGCTTCTTTAATCAGGACAACAGTTTTCAGCTGTACTAACATAATTGCAAAAGGGTTTTCTAATGATCAATTAGCCCTTTAAAATGATAAACTTAGATTAGCTAGCACAACGTGCCAATGGAACACAGGAGTGGTTGCTGATAATGTGCTTTTCTTTCAAAAACAACGATATTTCTAAGTGGCCCCAAACTTTTGAATGGTAGTGTAAATCATTTATATAATGCATTATGGGTTAGGTACATTATGTCATGGAAGGGCAGCCATTTTCTCTGACCCAGTTTGACAATTTAAAGATATCGAAGTTATGTTTCGAAAACTTTGTCTACTTTGGATAAAAGTGCCCATTGAATGGTAATATTATTGTAACATTTTGGGACACATATTGGATGGTAGCATGGTACTGTCTTAACTCTAAGATGTTCCTTCCTCTTCCCTCCAGTCTGGCTTACCGTAATGAAATCCTTTAAACCTTTCCTCCTTTCTTGGAAAGATCTACTGCTCCCCATCTTCCCTCCGCCTTCTCACCCCTCTCTTTCCCCCCTTTGCACCCACCCCCTATCCTCAAACTCCTTGCTCCCCCTACCTAGCCATCCACTCACGGTAGCAGCAGACTGTCCATTTTCTTCCCTCTCCTTACCCCCCCCCCCCCCCCCCCTTTCCTTAGCCTCGCTCACCTCCTTTCTCAGTCCCTAGAAAGGTGATTGACTTGTGTAATTGGCTCAAGAGATGACAATCGACTGTGTGTATGTGTGTGGCAGCTGATCCAGCCAGCTGACTGCTAGCCTAATTGGCAGCTTGTTAAGCAATTTGGATCCTGGAGAGGATGTATTGATGTGTGTGTGAACAGACTTGTACATAGGAGCTGGGTCACACACATTCAATGGGATAGAACAGCCTTCACAAAGGTCTATGTGACTGATGCCTTTCCTTTGTACATATATAAGAATATTTGCCTGGCTAGCCACACTCCTTGCCCCGGCCAAATGCTACACCACGCCCATGGACGTTAGTTTCTTGCAACTAGCTCTCACAGTCCCACGTCAGAATTAGACATTCATCTAAATTTTAAAATTTCAACATTTTTAAGGTGAAGTTTCTAAATGTCACATTTCAAAGTGTAAGTTTAGGCATTTCACATTTTCAAGGTTCGGGTTAAGTTCAGGCATTAACTGAATGTTCTATCACTGGATTCAAATTTGCAACCTCTGGAATCAGAGGCAGATGTTTACGCCTATCCACCATCCCCGTTTACAACGCCCTAGCAAAACCGAAACCTACTTGAAGGTAACAGCGCTCACTGTTGCCCCTAGTGGCCAATTTCCACATAATCTTCCGATGTCCTCAGACATGAATAGACATCGAATACTGACTTGTATCCCGGGTGACCGGGTTGGTTTCTCCTCCTCAATGAGTCTGGATCCGACAATTCCTACAACGCAAACACATTCTAACCGTTCTGATTGGTCCCAGAAACCAATGGACTGAGCCAGAGCCAGAACACGTGGGTAAAGCAACATTATGAAAAACTGTCATTGGCTTTGAAACGCTGATTGGTTAGAGATGATCCAATCGCTGGGGAACACAGTCAACCCACTTGTCCCACACTGACCTGATTACAGCTAGCTCGACTATCTGGTCTGGTGTCTCGTTTATCGAAGCGGATAATCCTGGAAATAATGTGGAAGTTTTCCAGAGACATTGTTGCACGGAAAAGTTCTCTGCCAGTTTCTGCATCCCACAGGGATTCTGTGGATTCCCCGTTGGATCTGAAAACACCAGGAAGGATAAGAACCCCATGTAAATGAGTTTGGTCCATCTCCTTCCATCTCTCTCCAAAAATACGCCTTCCCTCCAAATTAGTGCAGTCCAGAATGATTTTCTGGATGGTGTCTGGGATGAACCGTTCAAAAGAAGACTTTATGTTCTGCACATGAGTAACCGCCATCCTTATCACATTGACAGCCATGCAGGGTGGCTCATTCCATATTTCTCCTCCTGCCGGCTGCTGATGGGCTTGATGCTGACGGGCTGGTCCTGTGGCTGGCTGCTGACGTGCTGGTCCCGTGGCTGACTGAGGGTCAATCTTATCCTCTTCTTCCAACTCTCTGTCAGACTCCGAATTGAAATAGACATGATCCTCATATTGGAAAAATGTTCATGCAAAGCTATTTATTTGTTGTGTCCCTCCCTCAATTTGCACCCGGCTGGGTTAGAGTGTGGGAAAATACTGGAACATTGTGCAGGTTCCCGCAAGACATTGTAGTTCCACTCACTACAAAGGGTAAAGACTGTGAGAAAAGTGGGAGACAGGCAGACAGGCAGGGAGACAGACAGGTTATTGGTGTTATGTTGAAACAGCAGGCCCAGGGAGGAGGAAGACAGAGTGAAGGCACAAAGCAAAACTTTTTGTTTAATTTTTACGTGTTTTCACCTACACACACACTTTTCCACACTTTTATTACCCTCGGTTCCAGTGGACCCGAACACCACATATGTAATATAAATGTGTGCACAGTGTGCATTCAATGAAAATTTGTTATTTTACGTTCTTCAAAGAAAATGAGACAAGGCCAATGAGTCTCAGGTTGAAAAAATAATTAATGGTGTCATTTTTTCTTTTAGTAAACATTGAAAATGGGTCCCACAGACCTGAACACCACACAAGGGTTAAACAAACAATATTGGAATCACCATGGTGACAACAACCATAAACTATCAGCTCCATCTGATTGATAGATTAAGATAGAATATGAGATTAGCTATAATACTGCATATTTTTGTCTCTGCCCATAAATATATATATATGTTTATTTTATTTATAATTATTATTTTCAGAGGGTTGGGGGGGGCTTGCTCTGACCTTCGGGGAAGCCCAAGGAAACTGTACTATGCCACGGATTGCCATTAGTTTTGTTAGCAATTGAGTGTGTGTCCATGTGCGTGCATGTTTGTGTGTGCAACAGTGTCTCTACTTCCTCAGGCGTATGGAGAAGTTCGGCATGCTCCCCCGGATCCTCTCCAAATTGTAATGCTGCACCATCGAGGATGTCCTGCCTGACTGGCTGCATCACGGTATGGAAACTGCTCCTTACATGACCACAAGGCCCTTCATTGGGTGGTCCTATACCCATGCTCCCACCAGTACAAGACATCTACTCCAAGTGGTGCTTGAGGAAGGCCTGCAACATCATCAATTATCCAGTTCACCCCAGCCACAGACTATTTTCTTCGTTGGCATCTGGCTGACGGTACCAGAGCATCGGGTCCTGGACCTCCCAGCTCAGAGACATTTTTTACCCACAAGCCAACTCTTGAACCAGGACTGACTGCCTCCACAACAACATTTTCTTGCTCTTACTCCCTGCACCTTACGACACGTGTCCAGTGTCCAATGACCCAATCACTGGACACTTTAATGAATGGATCGCTGGTCACTTTAAACAATGCCATTTTAAATAATGCCACTTTAATAATGTCTACATATTTTACATTACTCATATCACATGTATATACTATATTTTATACCATCTATTGCACCTTGCCTATGCCGCTCGGCCATCGCTCATCCATACGTATATTTACATGTACATATTCTCATCCACCCCTTTAGATGTGTGTGTATTAGGTAGTTGTTGGGGAATTGTTAGATTACTTGTTAGATATTGCTGCACTGTAGGAACTAGAAGCACAAGCATTTCGTTACACTCACATTAACATCTGCTAACCATGTGTATGTGACCAATACATTTGATTTGATTTGACGTACACACGGTCACACATAGGCACGAACACACACACACACACACACACACACACACACACACACACACACACGCTACACACACTTCATGACTACTGCTACTGTACTCCTATTATTCTACTGCACAATGTCTACTATTCTACTGCACGATAATCATTTGCACACGTGTAAATATCTTTCATTAATTTGAGTGTCTCGTATTACATTTCTGTTACATTTTTATCCTGTTTTTATTAATTGTGCTTTTATTGTTTTGTACTCTTTTATTCACTTAATTAATTGTTTCATGGAACTAGATAGAGCAGTGACTGCATGGAACTAGATAGAGCCGTGACTGCATGGAACTAGATAGAGCAGTGACTGCATGGAACTAGATAGAGCCGTGACTGCATGGAACTAGATAGAGCCGTGACTGCATGGAACTAGATAGAGCCGTGACTGCATGGAACTAGATAGAGCCGTGACTAAATGGAAATAGATAGAGTCGTGACGGCATGGAACTAGATAGAGCCGTGACTGCATGGAACTAGATAGAGCCGTGACTGCATGGAACTAGATAGAGCCGTGACTGCATGGAACTAGATAGTGCCGTGACTGCATGGAACTAGATAGAGCCGTGACGGCATGGAACTAGATAGAGCCGTGACGGCATGGAACTAGATAGAGCCGTGACTGCATGGAACTAGATAGAGCCGTGACTGCATGGAACTAGATAGAGCCGTGACTGCATGGAACTAGATAGAGCCGTGACTGCATGGAACTAGATAGAGCCGTGACTGCATGGAACTAGATAGAGCCGTGACTGCATGGAACTAGATAGAGCCGTGACTGCATGGAACTAGATAGAGCCGTGACTGCATGGAACTAGATAGAGCCGTGACTGCATGGATCTCGATAGAGCCGTGACTGCATGGAACTAGATATAGCCGTGACTGCATGGAACTAGATAGAGCCGTGACTGCATGGAACTAGATAGAGCCGTGACTGCATGGAACTAGATAGAGCCGTGACTGCATGGAACTAGATAGAGCCGTGACTGCATGGAACTAGATAGAGCCGTGACGGCATGGAACTAGATAGAGCCGTGACTGCATGGAACTAGATAGAGCCGTGACGGCATGGAACTAGATAGAGCCGTGACTGCATGGAACTAGATAGAGCCGTGACTGCATGGAACTAGATAGAGCCGTGACTGCATGGAACTAGATAGAGCCGTGACTGCATGGAACTAGATAGAGCCGTGACTGCATGGAACTAGATAGAGCCGTGACTGCATGGAACTAGATAGAGCCGTGACTGCATGGAACTAGATAGAGCCGTGACTGCATGGAACTTGATAGAGCCGTGACTGCATGGAACTAGATAGAGCCGTGACGGCATGGAACTCGATAGAGCCGTGACGGCATGGAACTAGATAGAGCCGTGACTGCATGGAACTAGATAGAGCCGTGACTGCATGGATCTCGATAGAGCCGTGACTGCATGGAACTCGATAGAGCCGTGACTGCATGG
>NC_092171.1:11582895-11585395 GCF_045791955.1 Oncorhynchus clarkii lewisi | reverse complement strand
AAGTCTCTCGCTCCACTCGTTTAACAGCCGACCGCCACAATCACCCCTTAGGTAAGGTTAAACACCTGCCCCTATACCTATTTATGAGGGAGGGAGGGAGGGAGGGAGGGAGGGAGGGAGGGAGGGAGGGAGGGAGGGAGCTAAATAGATTATGTTTCAAATAGCCAAGGTCTAGGCCATGTACATGAGGCTAGTATGATTAAGGAGAAAGAGGGTGAGGGGAGAGGAGAGGAGAGGTGGAGATGAGAGGGAAAGAAAAGAGTGATGAGAAAGGAGGGAGGGGAAAACGGAGTGAGAGAGGTGAGGTAGAGCCGTATTTAACCTGTGTTGCTGTGTCTCCAGCCGACTGGAAGAGGTCAACAGTGACTTTACTGAAATCTATCCCCTGTCAGAGGAGAGAGAACCCACTGCAGCCAACAGTCAAGCCTTTTCTCTCCTCATATTCTCCACTTTGTTAGCCCCACGCTGTGAGCCAGATACACAGCCCACATGGCCTGCCATCACAGGGCTGGTGTGCGAGAGACAAAAAGACAGCTGAGGAGAGGAGGAGATGCAGTCAAGCAGGCATAGCCTGGGAGGTTGGCGTGAGACAGAGTGGTGACAGGGACTGAAGCTAGACATGCCAACAGTGATCAGACTGAAGAAATACAACAGGTACTCTCTCTCTTTCGTTTTCTGTGTATCTCCAGCCATCTCTCCCTATCTCTATCCCTCTCTCAGCCTCTCTTTCTACCCTCTCTATATAGCTATACTTCTCTCTCTCTCTCGCTCTCTCTCTCTCTCTCTCATTTTAATTTGAGGGCTTTATTGACATGGGAAACATATGTTAACATTGCCAAAGCAGATGAACTAGATAATTAACAAAAGTGAGAAAAAAAAGAATAAAGACATTACAAATGTGCAAATAGTTCAACTACAAAAGGGGGAAAAAACAGAAATATCTCTCTCTCTCTCTCTCTCGCTCTCTTTCCCTCTCTCTCTCTATATATATATTTGTTCTATCCCTCTCTCTCTCTCAATTTATCTCTCTCTTGCTCTCTCTCTCCCTATGTCTCTCCTATGTCTCTCCTATCTCTCTCTATCTGGCTCTCTCTCCTCCTGGACATGTGCTGGTTGCGGGGCAGACCTTAGTGATATCGCCGTGACGACCGACAGGAGCAGATGTGACTCTGGTTGCCGGGCGTTTGGCAGGAGCACTCATTGTCACCGAGACAGCAATGCGGCCGGACAGCACATCAGCTGCGATGGCACACACACACACATCGCACACAAACACACACACACCCTTTGACAAGCCCCTGACTGGTGCGATCACGCAGTGCCCAGGCCAAGGACCCCCCCCCCCCGCAGGGGGACTGCAAGTGCACAGCCAGTAAGGAGAGAGGGAGGAGAGGGGGAAGAGAGGGAGGGTTGCTAACCAGGCAGTAAAAAGAGCTGTCAAACATGCAATGAGATTTTTCATTACTTGAGGTATTTTCTACTATTTTAATCTTGTGCCAAGTTGTAGACAAATGGCTGTTTTGGGGCTAAACGTATGAACTTGTCCAAGGAGACCCAGATCAACACACTTAGACGAGCGTGGGTCCACAGGGCACAGAGCTACAGCCCAGATGGTGGAATTACTTAAGACATCTGTAACATGTACAACACAGCTCTGCTTAGCAAAACAAACACATTACATGCCAACAGACACATTTTTCTCTCTCTCTCTCTCTCTCTCTCTCTCTCTCTCTCTCTCTCTCTCTCTCTCTCTCTCTCTCTCTCTCTCTCTCTCTCTCTCTCTCTCTCTCTCTCTCTCTCTCTCTCTCTCTTCTCTCTTCTCTCTCTCTCTCTCTCTCTCTCTCTCTCTTCTCTCTTCTCTCCTTCTCGAAGATGCTTTATACCACTAGGGCAATACCTTTCTTTTTACTGCTCTAATTAGGTTGGTAACCAATTTATAATAGCAATAAGGCACCTCAGGGGCTTACGGTATGTGGCCAATAGATCACGGCTAAGGGCCGTATCTCGGCACTCCATGATGAATCGTGCTTAAGAACAGCCCTTAGGCGTGATCTATTGTTCATATACCACTCCTCCTCAGGGCTTATTGCTTAAACATACCATTATTATTATGTCTGGAGTAGACTGTACACATTCGTATATACTGTATAAGGTTTACAATGTAGCCTGACACCATTTTTGTATTTTTTTGGAGAAGTAATATTATGAGTGAGTGCGTGTGCGCATGTGTTTGTGTGCACGCTTGTGCATGTTCGTGTGTGTGTGCGTGACTTTGCGCATGTGTGCGTGTGTAGAACAGTGAAAGTGGCAGTGTGATGTCTGTCAGGCACTGAGGGTCTGTGGCAGCGCTCTGACATTTCCTGCTCTGACACTTGTCTCAGCTCATCTGAGGATGGAGTGGAAGGGTGCCCTGCAGGCACACACAGTACCAGCAACGCTGATTTCTTTTTTTTTTTCAACGTAGTCAGAGGCTTCCAGTACATTAATCTTCATTATGGCC
>NC_092171.1:11577895-11580395 GCF_045791955.1 Oncorhynchus clarkii lewisi | reverse complement strand
GCCCCATTATTTGCTGTTGCTTCTCCTCCTCCTCCTCCCTCAAGTCACTGAAAAAAACAGCCCGCTGGTGCTGCTGCTCTGCGTCCATTTTGGTTGCCTCAGATCTCTTCCTGTCCTCCGCTTTAGCCTTCTTCCAGGATTCCTGCAGGACTGTCAGGCTCACCTGTTCCGTTAAATTGACGGATTCATATATTTTAGATTTACATGTTTGACTATTGGGCAAGAAGTGCAATCACACACAATGAAATTGGGAAGGACTGAAATGGTTTTGTATGCCCCCCCCCCCCCCCCCCCCCCACCCCACCCCACCCCACACACCCTCCAATGTAGGAAAAGTGGGAGTTATTTGTAAAAAAATATATATATATATAAATAAAAGTGTTGGAGAAAAAAGGGTCAGGAAAGCATTACCTGCTCTAGTAGCTTCTTCTCCTCCTCTTTCCTAAGGCGCTCTTCTTCCTTCTTCTTCTCCTCCATTCTCACCCTTTTCTCCTCCTTCTGCCTCTCTTCCAGCTCTTTCTGTTTCTTCTTCTTCAATTTCGCCGACACAATCTCTTCCTCCTCAATGTCCACATCCCAGTCACTCAGTTCTGTCTCTATTGAAGTCTGCTTTTCTTGCTTTGTCTCTTGTGTCTTTTTCCCACTCTGTTCATCCTCAGACTTCTTCTTCTCCTCCTCTATCACCGGCTTAGCCTCAATTTCCCTCTCTTCCCCACTCTACAACACACATAAAGACAGATGAGATGAATAAATTGTGTCCTGCCCTTTGCAATCCCGTGGTAACAAAGTGTCTACATTTAGCCACCCATACAGACCCTATGGCCAAGCAGCAAGTGTAAATGAGAGGTGTTTTCTCTTACCACAGAGCATTTCTGTCTGCCTTGGTCGGCGCTCTGCTTAACACTTCTCTTCACTTCCTGGTTCTCGCTCTGAGTTTCCATTCTCACTACCTGGTTCTGAGCCCTGCTCTGGACTTCCATATTTAGTCCCTGGTTCTGAGCCCTGCTCTGGACTTCCACATTTGGTCCCAGGTTCTCTAGCTTGCTCTGAAACATCCTTAGTGACTTTCTCTCCTTCCTGATTTGTTCAGCCTCGGACCTGAGAGAGAACACCTTCCTGTTCACAGATATCACTCTGTGGTCAACCTCCTTTCTCTTCACCACTATCTCCCTCTCCATCCTGCGCACCTCTCTCTCCCTTCTGTCCGCATCCATTTTTTGCCTGGCCAGATGTGCCCTCTCTCTCGTTTTCTCCTCATCCTCCCTTTTCTTTTCCTCCCTCTCCTTGTTTCTCAGGAAGGTTTCCCTTTCTCTTTTCTCTTCGTGGGAACGGATACGCTGCATTTCCACAAGCATCTGGTGTCTTTTCTCTTCCTCCTTCCTCTGATAATGGCTCTGGCTTTTCTCCTTCCCTCTCGCTCCGTCTCCTTGGCAGCAGCGGCACCCCTCATTCATCTCCTCCACCCCTCTTCCTCTCCTTCCATCTCCCTCCTCGTCACTCCTCTTTTTCACCCCGGTGTTTTCCGTCCTCGACTCCTCTCCGTCCACCTCTCTCGCCACCTGATTGCTGGCGGGGTCGTCCGTCTCTCTGAGGTTCTCAATCACTCTCCTCCTCTGAGGAAGGTCCATAATCAGCAGCTTGAACACCTTTTAGTAATAATAAACAAAAACATTTTTATTAGCAAGGTATTTAGACATTACACTCAACAAGTGAACTTTAACAAAAACCTGTTTTTAACATGTAACAACAACATGAAAAACAACCATTTGAAATACATATGCACTTTCATGCGTATAGATATTTTGCACAGGTCCCCAAAAAAACAAGTGTCTTTAATGTATTTTGTTTTGACTGGTTCTGGTTGCACTTTTATAATTATGTTCGGGGGAAAAGGAGCTTTCCTCAGGCTTCTCCTTCTCAGTGGGAGAGCAGCGGATCTTTGACACAGACACGCAAAAATGAGCCCCAAACAGAAAATGCTTGTTTGTGATTAAGGAAATATGCTTAGTTCTTAATTAAATATGGAGTTTTTGAAATCAAATGTTCTTGTATTTCTTCTTTCTGAAAGGTCTGACAAGACAAAATAAACGTTTGTCTGTTTTTACTTGTTTTTTTTGACTGTCTTGAGTGTGTTTAAACTGTGCGGGTCAATCTGACTCATACCACAATGGACGTCATATTTTTTCCCCCAGCAAAACACCAGTGTTAATAAGTAACATCATAACAGAAGATGAATTTGTAGCTCAATTGTAAATACCATGTTCCTCTGAGCCTTCTCCCTCAGTCTCCACTCCTGTTGTATCTCCACGATCCAGCTCTCCACCTCCCTCTTCCGGTTGCTGAGCTTCTTCTCTGTCCATCTCCTCTCCTCAAAGAGCTTCTCCTGGAGATGTGAGTCAAAGAAGTCCTTCCACGCCTCCTCCCCCTCCTTCTCAGTCAGGAACTTCATCACTCGTTCCTGTGGAGAGAACCAGTGAGAGAGAAAGGAACGGAAGTATGC
>NC_092171.1:11555395-11572895 GCF_045791955.1 Oncorhynchus clarkii lewisi | reverse complement strand
GATACTCAGCTCTGGAGAGAGAGAAAGAGATGGAGGATGGGGGAGGTCTGGAAGAGGAGTGACCCAGGGAGAGGGGGAATAGATAAATGATCAAAAGGAGAGCAGAGCAGAGGGAGAAACAGAAGTGTTGGGGGTGGTGATGTATGTGGGCCTGTCAGAGAGGTCGCACAAGATGCAGTGTGCTCTTCCATAGGGGATACCCCCCCACACACCCCCACCCCCCACACACACACACCCCCACCCCCCACACACACACACCTAATGACGTTATTCAAAGATAACACACTAAATCACACACATACATTGCAGAAGACACTATCATATCATCTTTCACTTCCTCCTACACATAACACAACTCCACGTTCCATCACACTCTGAAGAACAATCCTTTACTCTTCTGTTTTCTGATCGGGAATGACTGAGATCTGCTGTGAGAATTTTGTCCATATTTTGGTTCTCTCTCTCTCTCTCTCTCTCTCTCTCTCTCTCTCTCTCTCTCTCTCTCTCTCTCTCTCTCTCTCTCTCTCTCTCTCTCTCTCTCTCTCTCTCTCTCTCTCATTGTTGTGAATGCATAGAGAATCAGAGAGAGACGGGTGAGAGAGAGAGAGAGAGAGAGAGAGAGAGAGAGAGAGAGAGAGAGAGAGAGAGAGATTTGGGTGAGAGAGAGAGACTGGGGAGAGAGAGAGACCAGGGAAAGAGAGAGAGCGAGAGAGAGAGAGAGAGAGAGAGAGAGACTGGGGAGAGAGAGAGAGTTACTGTATGTGAACATATGGGTCTGTGAGATTTTTTGTTGTTGATGTGTGTGACAGTGTTTTTCCTCGGTGAGTCTGAATGTGTGTGCACACGTTCAGGTCTGTGTTTGTGTGTGTGTGTGTGTCTTTCATGTGTCTGCTATCGGTGCCGAGGGCCGAGATGAGGAGTGTGTACGGTATCAGGAGCACAGTAATCCATTCTCCCCACTGTGACACGGCGAGAGACAGGCAGGCCCGTCGTCCTGATGCGTTACAGGCAGCCCTATTGTCATGCTGTGTTACAGGGCTGCATGATCACATTACCCAGTGCTGGACCAGAGACATTTATTCAGTTTACACTATTCTCTGTTCGCAGCCAACTTATTTCCTTTAGCCAGGGTCTGCCGACAACCTCCTCTACGCCATATTAATCTTGTTTACGGACTTATCTCGCCACAAATATCACAACCGCAGGCAGGGAGGCAGGGAGGCAGGCAGGCACGCACACACAGATATCACAACCACAGGCCGACTGGGTTTATCCTCACTCCAGTGGCTGAGGAGGGATGAGAGTGGAAACCACACACATAGACACACACACTCACACACACACAGTGCAGTCCATTTTCACAAACAGAATAGGATTGGCTGTTTACCTGCAGGTGGGCAGGGTTTAGATCTAACACATATTAGATTAGTCACACAGAGAGAGAGCATCAGATTACTGGAAAGACCCACTAACAGCTACAAAACAAAAGTTGAGGAGTGTTTCTATGTCTAACAGTAGAATCATTAGTAGATTTCCCAGAGCTTATATTTGCATTTACACTTACAGGAAGTTAATTGTCTGTCAGTACCGTTCAGTTCAACTCAGTTCACTTCAGCGATATTTCTTCCTTTTTTTTACATAATGATAATTTTTTTGTGCCTTTTTTTTGTGGAGAAAATCTTTTTGGCCTTCTTTAGGAATATAGTTTTGGGGGTGTTTTTAGGAATGTAGTTTGCATATTGTGAACTATTCAAGTTAAAGATTCACACCGGCGCAGATAACAAGCGTCTGTATGACTCCCTCCGCTGTGCTGAACTTGCAGAGTTGTGGTCAGTCAGTCAGAGAATGTGAGATAAAAGGTCATCCGCATGGACAGGACTGTTCCCCCACTGTCACAACCACACAGAGACACACAGACACGACTACAACATGAGTCACAACACATAGCAGCCCTGCAGAAGTGTAAAACAACACATGCATGTGACAGGGGAGAAAGAACCAAAGAGAGAGGAGAGAAAAAGAGAAAAGATGAGTGTTTATGTTTACGCTCTTCTGTGGGACATCTTCATCAGCATGCTTTTGACAGCATGCAGAAAGAGAGCAATCGGCATCTTTTAATTATCGTCACAGATTCTTGTCTCTTTCTCTCTCTCTCTCTGCCGTCTTCCCTTGTTCCCTGTAGTTTAAAAAGCCGGAGACACATTGATTTGGCATCCTGTTTCCTTTCTAAAGAAGGAATAATGAATGGACGCGGGATAGAGACAGACAGAGAAACAGAGAGAGAGAGAGAGAGAGAGAGAGAGAGAGAGAGAGTGGGGGATGAGAACGTGAGGGATTAGAATGATTTCATTACTGTTCCTCTGTGAGTTCCTCTTTAAACCCCAGGCTTACACACACACACACACACACACACACACACACACACACACACACACACACACACACACACACACACACACACACACACACACACACACACACACACACACACATTTGCAACTGTTCATTCTAATGTTTTAGTTTATTCACTGCCACGTTCATTCTTTCTTCTGTCTCTAACAAAATAGACTCATTTATTTGTGGTTTTGCTCAAAAATAATTTGGTAATATACTAGACAATAATAATGATTATTTTAAAAATACATTTTTTTTTACAAGAAAACGTAAACATATTTGATTTGACTACTTTTCAAAACAAAGCACTATATCACGTTTACTAAATTCGCTATTGATTTGAAGGAAATATACACATTGATAATAAACTTGAATCGGGAAGCAGTCTTTATTTGCATAAATATGAATTTAAATGGACAGAGCAAATAGCCTGTACCACAGGATGATAGAGTGCTACAGGTACAATAGGTAAATAAAAACATGCGGTCTGAGATACAGAGAGAGAGACCTGATTGTGCATGTGGTAGTTGCTGTATCACATTTTATTTATGTACTATATTGATAAGTTTCCAATAATTAGTTATGATTGTGTTTTACTGTATGTGTGAATTTGCTTTAATGTCCTATCTTATGTTCATCTTTGTGTGCAAAATCAAACAATGAAGCGAGATGTCAGAAAGACAGAAATCCCTGAGTGTTCTGGTCTGACATCTATATTTACAGCTAGTCTCTATTAACAGGCGCATTCGCGCTCCTGCTGCTTCCTCCTATAATCCAAACACGGTACATTTATCACCCGTAGATCAATCGTGCAGGCTGCAGTTCATATCTTCTCATGGATAAATCATTGATCTGTTTTACCACCCTGTGATAGATGGTCCTCTCCTCCTTCTCTCCTCCTCTCCCTCACTTTCCTTCTCCGCTCTGACGGAGGAGAGGGAAACAGAAAACACTAATGACACATCAAAACATGCACACTGACTATCGGAAGTCAACTCAGAAATCCAATGTTTTATATTCCTGGGGGGGATTATTTTTATTTTTTTCTAATCTGATTTTCATGCAGTGATTTAAAGGAATTGATTTGGAGATTTTTAAAAAATGGTGATATCACTTGCTCTCATTTTGGAAATGGTTTATGAATTGAATAAAAGTACATTACGGTCTCTTTCTCTTCACTCTCTCTCTCTCTCTTTCGCTCCCTCCATCTATCCGTCTCTGTATCTGTGAACAGCAACAGACACAGAGTGGACGGTAGTGAGTGTAGACAGTATAGTGAGTAGTGTGGCTGTCTGACGACTGAACCGAATGCTGTGAGTGGCCTCTACTGGCTAACTGGGGGCAACATAAGTCATTCAGTACAAAGGAGCTGCAGCACCGTCATGAACTACACACACACACACACACACACACACACACACACACACACACACACACACATGGATGCAAGCATGTACACACAGGCCTATAGTAACATAATATTTCAAATTTAGGCAAATCATGTGCAACATTCCACCATACTTACTTGAGTAGGCTGTAAGCTATGCGTGTAGTTATGAGTGTGTGATTGCATTGGTGTGGTATTTCAGCAGGTAGCCTAGCGGTTCATAGCGTTGGGCCAGTAACCAAGAGATCGCTGGTTTGTATATCCGAGCCGCCGGTGTGCTCTTGAGCAAGGCACTTAACCCTAATAGGTCTTGTAAGTCGCTCTGGATAAGAGTGCATACTAAATGTAAAATGTGCATTTATGTATTCTTGGATGTAGGCCTACAGTATAGTAGGCCCTATGTGTGTGTTAGCAGCATAGCTCTAGCTAGCCTAGCGTGGGGTGCTCTGTGTTTTAGTATGTGTGTGTTAGCAGCATAGCTCTAGCTAGCCTAGCGTGGGGTGCTCTGTGTTTTAGTATGTGTGTGTTAGCAGCATAGCTCTAGCTAGCCTAGTGTGGGGTGCTCTGTGTTTTAGTATGTGTGTGTTAGCAGCATAGCTCTAGCTAGCCTAGCATGGGTGCACTGTGTTTTAGTGTGTATAGTATGTGTGTGTTAGCAGGATAGCGCTAACTAGTCTTGCGTGGGTGCTAGTGAAGTGATGACTGGTCTTATGTAGAAACACAGCATGGATTTATAGATCTGTGCTAACAGAGGAAAGCAAACCCAGGAGACCATCCTTACATCAATACAACAATGAGAAGCATCGACCTATCCCACAGCTAGATTTATCAGTGGGCCATACACCCATCAATACTGCTCTGGAGTTATGTACAGAGGAGCAACATGTGTCTTGCTATTCTATCTAAACACATCTCTGTGGAAGAGATGGGGACCAGGAAAACACTATGTATCATTTGTTATGTTTTTACTAGTTGGCTGGATTTAGGACAGTTAGCTGCAGATCAAGTCAGGTGTTGGAGATGTAACTGTGTTGCAGTTACAGTAGAAATGTTTCTGTTCATGTGCCATATCAACGGCAACGCACTGCATAATCTACAGACTGCACCACACCAGCCAGGTCGTTCAAGATTGATGTCGAAATTGGACGTCTATCCGTGTCCTGAGGACCTTGGGAAATGCTTATAGAACCGGTCACTAGGGGCAACAGTGAGCGCTACTACCATCAAGTAGGCTTGAGTGTCCGATCCCAGTCATGGACACAGTTTTATTTTTTTCATTTTGAGTTTTAACCATATCCCAAACCTTAACCCTTACCGTAACCATTTTGAATGAGTGACTAAACTTAACCCTTAACTTCAAAAGTTGATGTTTGGAGAAATGGAACGATACAGAGCAGCAGGAGCAACAAAAAACACATTTGGAGCAACTTCGAAAATTTGACGTTTGAAGAACGTGGATGTACGTCTAATTCTGCAGTGAGACTGTGAGGGCTTGTTGTTGACCACACGTCAATTAAAAGGGCAAGACATGCCCCAGCTCTGTTGTCCTGCAGTTATGGCCTTTCTTTTAGCGGTTGCGCTGACAACATTTAATTCAGTACAAGTGTGGCTGCTGTGTATCGGTGATACACAAACAACATTTACGACACATCGCTGTTCGACAGCCTTTCATATTTAGCCCTGCTATTTTAGTCCAGGTGCATGTAAGGTATAAACACCATAGGGCTATGTACAGTTATAATAGTGTTCAAATTTTCTATGGTAAGCACATTCTTCTCCATACCCTTATATGACCCCTGTGATATCCACCTCCATTCATACCAATGTAGTCAAGCTGTCCTCCTCTTCCAGTCCTCTACACAGCAGGCTCAATGATAAATAGACTTATTTCACCAAAATCAAACAGTCACATTTAAATATAGACAAGATAATGCAAAGGTCAACATTGTAATCTGCTCCTTTGATCCTTTGATCTTTATAGAATTTCTGGAGTAGCACCATGATAAATCTTAAACAAGGCCATTTGCGTGTGTGTGTGTGTGTGTGTGTGTGTGTGTCTGTGTGTGTGTGTTAGTGTGTGTTTGTGTGTGCTAATAAAATTCTAACGATCAGAGCCTTTACGCACTTATGGAGAGTTTTATTATAATCGCCATGGAGAAGCTATCCATGCATTGAGATGAGGGCATCACACAACACCCAGTAAACACACACATATCCCACACACATCCCACTGTTTACTACACATCTTCTGTGTACTGGGTTTACCCTCTTAGATCCTTTGCAATGTACAATTTCTTGTTAACAGAATCACAGTATCATGGACATAAAATAACAAAATAAATAAAATAACAAAACATGTGTGGCAATATGAATAAGGACTATATACAAAAACAAAAATGTAATTGTACAAGTGCGAAGACTGCTAAAAAGCTACAATTGTGCCATGCTGAGGAAGACCGAAAGATTGAGAGCAAATGGGAGCGAGACAGGGAGAAGGTGGAAAGGGTTGACGAGAGAGAGAGAGAGAGAGAGAGGAAACGTAACATTGAAGGGAGAGTTTGTGCCATTGAATGATGAAAAGTCCATATGTTACAATGGCATCATAAATTACGTCCAAGCGTACGGTGGGGCCAGCGAGGGGTGATCCCGAAATAGGACACAGAGAGAGACAGGCAGAGAGGAAACAAATAGCCCCAATATCTGCAGGAGAGACCCACTGATATACACATATACACACACACACACACACACACACACACGCATGCATGCACAAACACTGCTGGCCACACACGAGCACGTTTGCAAGGACACGCAAACATACACACGCACACACACGCGCGCACACACTCGAACAAAAACACATCTATATGCAAGACCTCACACGCACTCCCACAAACACTAGGGTTGAGAGTGAGAGAGAGAGAGCAAGGAAAGATGGGAGGCCAACGGGCGGGGAGAGAAAGTGGAAACCGAGAGGGGAAAGGGGGAAGACTGGATGAGGAAAATATGGCGAGGATAAGAGAGAGATGAGGGAGAGAGGTATAGAAGAAAGACAGGCACACAGGCACCAGGGTGAACACTCATCTACCCTTCTCCACTCACCTACGCCCGTGGAGAGAGGATGGAGGAGGCAGGGAGGGATGGGGGGAGGTAGGGGGGTGACAGAGAGTGAGTCAGAGTGGAGGGGTAGATTTATTAGAGCTGTGAATAGGGAGAAGAGAGTGGGTTTCCAACTAGCTCTCAGAGTCTCACGTCAGAATTAGACGTTCATCCATGTGACCTGGCTGGTGGTTACATGGTGAGCAGGTCCACAGCTACAGGGTGTGGGGGTCAGGAGAGCCCAGAGAGCTGCTTTACATAGCACACTGATGCTGGCTGTTGATTCCAGATCGTTTTGAGCATAGGACACCTATCGTCACCCTGCTCTGTTCAACCAATTGTTTTGCACGTGCAAACTTACTGTTATTCATGAAGGCAACTATTTATATTGGCCAGCTGACAGAAGGGGAGAAAGAGCGAGAGAGATAGTTGTTTCAGTGACATCATGCTGTAGATGAGGGGTCGATGTAGCCCTGGCTTGTCCATATTGGCATGCCGAGCCCTGTGGGCTACGTACCCGTGTGTAAATGTTATGTCCATGTTTGTGTGTGTGTTTGCATGTTTGCCTCTGTGTACATGCTTCCATGTGTGCGTGTGTGCATCTGTCTGTATGCTTGTGCATGTACGGGTACTGTATGTATCTGTGATCTTGCATATGTGGCCAACAGACTCGATTCGGTCATATGTAGCAAAATACAAACATGTGTTTTTTACATTAGATAAAAGTAGAGACTCCGGGCTAGAAAATTGTATATTATACACTACAGTTGAGGAACAATGGGAAAGTCATACTTCTTTGAAAGTTGATAAACTTGTAACCCCATTTTTGAGAAAATGGGCCTTGAATGTTTTTGTGCACCTACTGGAGAGCTCTTCTTTGTCTACACCCATTCACAATTGTTCACACTGTCTTAAGCCTTAGCCCCACCCATCTCTATAAGGATTCACGTGAGGCCATGTGCTAAGCAGAGTGAGTACAGTAGTGTACTAAACAACCAAAGAGTTCAAGACCAAAGGCTGGTATATACTACGTCTATCGACATGTCTGTAGACAGTTATCGCAGTGGCATCATGAACATTCTATTGTCGTCTGACATCAAACTTGTCATTGTTGTTATGAAAAAGTCTAACCACAAAAGCAACAGGCTGCATGACATCAGCAGCCTGGTGGTCCAAAATAGCATAACTGGTGTATTTTAACACCAATAAACCCATCCGTTTAAAAATGTATTTAGGATATGTCAGTCTAGCAAACCAGGAAACTAAAAGCAACTTTCTAAATAAAGTTTTGGTTCATTTCTAGCAAGTTAGCTGGCTAGCTAGTTCAAATAATGACCATATCATATAGCTGACAATGTCTTAACTTTAGCTCATTTGTATTCATTATTACAGGAAAATAAACAGACAACAAGGTCATTTTTTACAAGTTAATGGCTAGCTAATTACAGGAAATAACTCACAGTTGTGAGTGGGACGAAATAAAAGCAGCTACCTGAGAATATTTGAACTCATTGGCCTAACGTTATTTCCTGATTTGACTTCGGTGCAGGTCATGTTGTTCTTCCCATTATCGTCTCTGGTAAACACACACTGTATCAAATAAAATCAAAGTTTATTTGTCACATGATACAGAAGGTGTAAACGATACAGTGAAATGGTTACTTGCATAGTGGAGTCTTTTGTTCAGACATGTAGCTAGCTAAACAATGAACCATAATCCCAACTCATAACGTTACTCCCCTATATGAATCTGCAGGTAGCTACAGCTAACCCACTAGGTTCAATGTTATTTATCTAGCTGACTTTAGGCTACAACTAGCCAGCAAATGGCTCTGAGATATGAATAATATTACTATACAGATTATACACGTAACGTTAGCTAGATAGCGAGCCAGCCAGCCAGCCGCTAACGTTAGCTAGCTAACTAACAGTACACTTTAACTTGTAATGAAAACGACCTTCTAACAAAATAAAAAATATATAATATCTGAAAATGTAGCTAGCTAGACTTTCTTACCCGTATACATGAATAAACGCTTCTTCCTCTCAGTCACGGATGCCATGGTTTCCCTTAGTTTGAAGATGTAACCCGGAGACAGGTGTATTATACAACAGCCTTCTGTGTGTTCTCTCTTCGACTACCTCCTCATATTTGCAGTCAAATGCCTGAATTTTCTCAATTTCCTTAGGTATCATACTCTGCTTCCATCGGGCATTCCACTGATTTCAAATCTCGGTCCTTCAGAGAGTGGAGAGCATTAGCAAAATTTTTCGTGATATCTTTCAAAAAACCTGCGTGGCTCTACATGGCAGAGCAATCTGAACTCATCTCTGGGTATGTCCAGCCCATCCATTATCTCAGCTAATCATGGCTAGCGGGAAGGTTCCTTGTATTTTCCGTGGCTAAATCAACTAAGCTTGTAATTTACAGGTTGCATAAAAGTTTGCTATTAAGGCGCATTTTGATTAAATGCCTCTCCTGTGAAGTAATGACGCGTGACACAGGCCTAGTTTCCTGAAACCAGTCACATATGGTGTGTAGAGGACTATTTTGCTAGCACAGAATGAAATATTTTCTGTGATTCATCCGATGGCATTGAGTTTACCACATCAGTCACCTGCTTCATTAATAAGTGCATCGACAACGTCATCCCCACAGTGTGTAATGGCTTTCGTCGTCGGATGAGGAAGAGTAGTCGGACCAAAGCGCAGTGTGGTAAGTGTTCATGTTTGTTTATTGAACTGAACACTAATACAAAATAACAAGAGAATAAATTAAACTGAAACAGTCCCGTAAGGTGCAAAAACTAAACAGAAAATAACTACCCACAAAACCCATGTGGGAAAAAGCTACCTAAGTATGGTTCCCAATCAGAGACAACGATAGACAGCTGTCCCTGATTGAGAACCATACCCGGCCAAAACAAAGAAATAGAAAACATAGAAAAAAGGACATAGAATGCCCACCCAAATCACACCCTGACCAAACCAAAATAGAGACATAAAAAGCTCTCTACGGTCAGGGCGTGACACAGTGATCGTATGTACATATCCCAACCAGAAGCCCTGGATTACAGGCCACATCCGCACTGAGCTAAAGGCTATAGCTGCCGCTTTCAAGGAGTGGGACACTAACCTGAAATCCCGCTACACTCTCCAACGAAACATCAAACAGGACTAATATCAAATCGTACTACACCGGCTCTGAAGCTTGTCGGATGTAGTAGGGCTTGCAAACTATCATGGATTACAAAGGGAAACCCAGCCATGAGCCGCCCAGTGACACGAGCCTACCAGATGAGCTAAATGCCTTCTATGCTCACTCTGAGCCAAGCAACACTGAACCATACATGAGAGCACCAGCTGTCAGATGATTGTGTGATCACTCTCTTTAAACAGGTTAACTTTCGCAAGGGTGCATAGCCAGAAAGATTACCAGGATGCATACTCAGAACATGTGCTGACCAGCTGGCAAGTGTCTTTACTGGCATTTTCAACTGCTACCATACCCAGTCTCTAATATCTACATCTTTCAAGCAGACCACTATAGTCTCTGTGCCCAAGAACGCCTATCTAAATGACTACCGCCCTGTAGCATTTACATCTGTAGCCATGAAATGCTTTGAAAGGCTGGTCATGGCTCACATTAACACCATCATCTCAGACACCCTGGATCACTCCAATTCGAATACTGCCCCAACAGATCCTCTGATGACACAATCTCTATTGCACTCCACACTGGCCTTTCGCACTTGTACAAAAGGAACACTTACGTGAGAATGCTGTTCATTGACCACAGCTCAGCATTCAACACCACAGTGCCCTCAAAGCTCATCACTAAGCTAAGGTCCTTGGGACTGAACACCTCCCTCTGCAACTGGATTCTGGACTTCCTGATGGGCCGTCCCCTAGGTGGTGAGGGTAGGCAACAACACATTTGCAACGCTGACCCTCAACATGGGGGCCCGTCAGTGGTTTATGCTTCATCCCCTCCTGTACTCCCTGTTCACCTACGACTGCCTGGCCGAGCACGACTCCAACACTACTATTAAGTCTGCTCGGTGTCCATGTCACTAAGGATCTATCATGCTCCAAACTCACCAACACAGTCGTGAAGAGGGCATGACAATGCCTCTTCCCCCTCAGGAGGCTGAAAAGATTTGGCACGGGCCCTCAGATCCTCAAAAAGTTATACAGCTGCACCATCGAGAGCCTCTTAACTGGCTGCATCACCACTTTGTATGGCAACTGCTTGGTATTGGACCACATGGCGCTACAGAGGGTAGTGCATATGGCCCAGTACTGGGGCCAAGCTCCCTGCCATCCAGGACCTCTATACCAGGCGGTGTCAGAGGAAATTGTCAAAGACTCCAGCCACCCAAGCCAAAGACTGTTCTCTCTGCTACAGCTTGGCAAGCGGTACCAATGCACCAAGTTTGGAACCAATAGGACCCTGAACAGCGTCTTCCCCGAAGCCATAAGACTTCTTAACAAGACTGCTAAATAGCTAGTCAAATGGCTACCCAGACTACCTGCATTGACCCTTTTTTTCAATAACTCTCTTGCACTGACTCTATGCACACACATTGGACTCTACCCACACATTCACATATATTTACACTGACACCCCAACAAACATATACACACACATACACTGCTGCTAGTCACTTTACCCATACCTACACAGTATGTACAGTACATACAGTTGAAGTCAGAAGTTTACATACACCATAGCCAACTACATTTAAACTCGTTTTTTCACAATTCCTGACATTTAATCCATTTAAAAATTCACTGTCTTAGGTCAGTTAGGATCACCACTTTATTTTAAGAATGTGAAATGTCAGGATTATAGTAGAGAGAATGGTTTATTTCAGCTTTTATTTATTTCATCACATTCCCAGTGGGTCAGAAATGTACATACACTCAATTAGTATTTGGTAGCATTGCCTTTAAATTGTTTAACTTGAGTCAAATGTTTCGGGTAGCCTTGCACAAGCTTCCCACAATAAATTTGGTGAATTTTGGCAGAGCTGGTGTAACTGAGTCAGGTTTGTATGCCTCCTTGCTCGCACACGTTTTTTCAGTTCTGCCCACAAATTGTCTACAGGATTGAGATCAGGGCTTTGTTGTCCTTAAGCCATTTTGCCTCAACTTTGGAAGTATGCTTGGGGTCATTGTCCATTTGGAAGAGCCATTTGCGACCAAGCTTTAACTTCTGACCTGACTGATGTTTTGAGATGTTTCTTCAATATATCCACATAATTTCCCTACCTCATGATGCCATCTATTTTGTGAAGTGCACCAGTCCCTCCTGCAGCTTGTAAGCCTCCCCCTTTTTCCTCCAAGCATAACATTATCATTATAATTAGAAAAGTTCTAATTTTGTTTCATCAGACCAGAGGACATTTCTCCAAAAGGTATGACATTTGTCCCCATGTGCAGTTGCAAACAGTAGTCTGGCTTTTTTTATGGCGGTTTTGGAGCAGTGGCTTCTTCCTTGCTGAGCGGCCTTTCAGGTTATGTCGATATAGGACTAGTTTTACTGTGGATATAGATACTTTTGTACCTGTTTCCTCCAGCATCTTCATAAGGTCCTTTGCTGTTGTTCTGGGATTGATTTGCACTTTTTGAACCAAAATACGTTCATCTCCAGGAGACAGAACGCGTCTCCTTCCTGAGCGGTATGATGGCTGCGTTGTCCCATGGTGTTTATACTTGCGTACTATTGTTTGTACGGATGCACGTGGTACCTACAGGCTTTTGGAAATTGGATGAACCAGACTTGTGGAAGTCTACAATTTTTTTTCTGAGGTCTTGGCTGATGTCTTTTGATTTTCCCATGATGTCAAGCAAAGAGGCAAAGAGTTTGAAGGTAGGCCTTGAAATACATCCACAGGTACACCTCCAATTGACTCAAATTATGTCAATTAGCCTATCAGAAGCTTCTAAAGCCATGACATCATTTTCTGGAATTTTCCAAGCTGCGAATAAGACACAGTCAACTTAGTGTAAGTTAACTTCTGACACACTGGAATTGTGATACAGTGAATTATAAGTGAAATCATCTGACTGTAAACAATTGTTGGAAAAATGACTTGTGTCATGCACAAAGTAGATGTCCTAACCGACTTGCCAATACTATAGTTTGTTAACATGAAATTTGTGAAGTGGTTGAAAAATGAGTTCTAATAACTCCAACCTAAGTGTATATAAACTTCTGACTTCAACTGTAGCTACCTCAACTGCCTTGTACCCCTGCACATCTACTCGGTACTGGTCCTCCCTGTATATAGCCCTGTTATTTTCTAATCCCTGTGTAAAACCCTGTTATTTTCTAATCCCTATACATAGCCCTGTTATTTTCTAAACCCTGTATAAAGCCCTGTTATTTTCTAATCCCTATACATAGCCATGTTATTTTTACTCGTAATTTTGATTCTTTATTCAATGTGAAACTATTTACGTTTTTTATTCAGCTTTGTTTTTGTTTTTGTGAATTTTACCCCCTTTTCTCCCCAATTTCATGGTATCCAATTGTTAGTAGTTGCTATCTTGTCTCATCGGTACAACTCCCGTACGGGCTCGGGAGAGATGAAGGTCGAAAGCCACGCGTCCTCCGAAACACAACCCAACCATTCCGTTTTTTATCTTAGCTTTAACATTGGAGGACCTGTAAGTAAGCATTTTACTGTTAGTCTACGTTTGTCTACAAAGCATGTGACAAATAAAATGTGGTGTGTGTGTGTGTGTGTGTGTGTGTGTGTGTGTGTGTGTGTGTGTGTGTGTGTGTGTGTGTGTGTGTGTGTGTGTGTGTGTGTGTGTGTGTGTGTGTGTGGCTACCTGCCTGCAGCGACAGACAGCAGCAGTCAGAGGAACAGTGGGAAGCAAGAGAGACATGTCCATTTACAGGATGCCAGATGAGACCTGCAGGACACCATACACTAGATTGAATTGTTTCCCTGGTGCGGGACCTCCGATGTGTGCGTGTGGGCCTAATCATAGAATTCCATACAGAACCCCTACTAATTCAATCGGATCTCTGTGGGCCCAGTCGTCAAGATTTGTCATTTAACTTTCAAAATGTTTTATATTTTATTGTGGCATAAACACAACCAGTCACAATGCTTTCGTCTGATTGTCAAACAATCACTTTCAAAGGACTCCTTTACAAGGTTAGCCGCGCACGTTCATCCATGTTCATCCATGTTCATCCATGTTCATCCATGCACAACGTACAATTACTCCAGCCTCCACAACAGTGCTGAATGGAGAGAGACTTATTTTACACAAGACACCAAAAGGTGTTGACATCTGAAGATTGTCATTGGGCCAGAATTCATGTCCATTGCTCGCCGTGCGCGTCTTGGTGTCGGCCACTCATCTCTGCCCTGGCAAAAAGTCTGTGTTCTCATTGAACCACATCACATTTTGGAGATTAGGCTAACACCCATTTTCAAGTCCATTCGCAGATGTTTCATGCCTCCGACATGCGCTAATGGTTAATAATGGTGTATTAGCCTACAGTTTAACTTTGTATTTGAATTATTGTGATAGGTTCATGTTTTACCAGTACGGCGTACCCCAACTATTTATTTTGCCGGGCTGCCATACCGGACCGCCTTACCTTCACCCCTGACTACGCTACACTACAACACGTATAGTACAGGACATCAGTCTCCGGACCTCTCGACACGATCACACTACCAACACCAACACAGTACCACCCAGCCCAGAGTAGAATAGAATAAAACAGAATAGAGTAGAGTAGAATAGAACAGAAACTAATAGAGTAGAGTTGAATAGAATATAATAAAAAAAATAATAGAATAGAGTACAACAGAACAGAATAGAGTAGCGCAGAATAGAGTAGTAGAATACAATAGAATAGAGTAGAATAGAATAGAATAGTCGAATAGAGTATAATAGAATAGAACAAAGTACAGTAGAATATAATAGAGTAAAGTAGAATAGAGTAGAGTAAAGTAGAATAGAGTAGAATAGAACAGAATAGAGTAGTGTAAAGCAGAATAGAATAGAGTAGAGTAGAACAGAATAGAGTATAGAGTATACAATAGAATAGTGCAGACTCAGAAAAACCAAGATTCCCCCTATTATATCATAATAGATTAGATTAGATGAGACATCACTTCTTTAGTTTGTATTTTCTTTAACATCAGATAGAGTAGCAGAGTGAAAAGTGTCTTGTAAACTTCCCCTCTTCACACTACAGAGCCAACAACAAGACAATCACAGCTGAACTTCTCCAGTGATCATTCACTCTGTCTCTTTCCTTTTAAAGACGGTTATTGTACTCTTCTTGAGAGGCAAAACACAGAGGGCCAGCTAGGTGTTTTGATCAACATTAAGAGACAATCTTTCTCTTGTTATTTACCTTGATAACTCAGTGATAGTTCTTCTCTTCTCAGAGAGCCAGGGGTGTGGTTTGATCTTGACGGTGTGTCACACGGGTCTGTGTGTGTGTCGTACGGTGTGGTTCCTAAGAAGCTGTCCTGAGCCTGTGTATTTATTTACTCCATAAATCATCACATTACACATCATAAGTAGGCCATCATAATTAATTGGCCAAGAGAGAGTCTCACTGACAGCAAGCCTCCAGCGGCCACACACACACACACACACACACACGCCGGCGCACACACATATGTACGAAAACAGACACACACGCATGAAAACACACACATCACACTCAATCACACACCACATCCACCAAATGTCATTCATCTTACAGCTATGTTACTACTGCTGTGTGTGTGTTTGTGAGTTTTAGAAAGAGAGAGAGGGAGGGAAAAACAGAGTGCAACGATGATGACATGAAAAAAGAGATGTTTGATTTTTTTGTAAAGTTTATGTCATCATCGTTGCACTCTCTATTACATTCACAATCTACGCATGCACATTCACAATCAATGTTCATGGGCAAATGAAACCAAACCCTTGACCTGAAAAGTATGTTGATCATCGCCTTACTGCACTCTTTCAATCCCTGCTGTCCATCTCACTCATCTGTCCTCATCCCTTAGATGCCCTCTCTCTCCATCCTCTCTCTTTCCCCTCTCTCTCGACTCTCTTTTTCCATTATTTTTCTCTCTCCTTCCTTTCCTGATTTCCTTCACATCCCTCTCTCGGTCTAGCCTGTCTTTGTGTGGCTATGATTAGCCCCTCTATTTAGCCTAACACTCTTCCATCTCTTCCCCCTCTCCTCTCCTCTTCCTCCCCATCTCCTCCTTTACATCACAGATCCCATTGTTAGCTCTAAACTAAAGGAAGATGCATTTAAAGCAATAAATTCACCAGAAGGAAAGGTCACTATCAATGGACAGTATGTATAAAGCATAATGAACAAACTGACTATAGTGTGTGTGTGTGTGTGTGTGTGTGTGTGTGTGTGTGTGTGTGTGTGTGTGACTCTGACCTAACGCTACTGAAAGAGAGGAGAGCCTTTCAAACAGTGCTGAAAGAGAGGAAGAGGAAGAGCGAGGGAAGGAGACGCCAGTGAAAGAGAGCGGTAAGGTGACCCTGTGCAGGAAGAATGGATGACCCCTGATGTCTATCTGGTGATCCGGGGAAAGCAGATGTGATTGCGTGTGAATAATTAAATGGCCGTTCAACACAAGCAGAAACACACACCTAAACAAACACACATTAAACTCCCTTTCACATGAATAGCTGAGTTGCTGTTCTCTAAACTGTGGATAAAGCTATTATCTATGTGCTCGATGTATAAATAAAATGTAGGATTTCTCATCTCATATCTGCATAAAATGGGTTTTATTGTATTTTTTCATTATTGAATATTGAAATATTCATACGGGTGGTAGGTTTTGTAATCAGTATAAATAAATTGTAGTTCTTCCCTGTCTAAGATTTGAGTCTTCAGAGGTCACAACCATAGAAAAGGTATTCTATCGATTGATCTATGATTCTGTTTCTATGGTCAAAACAATGCATAGTAAAAAAACAACAGAAGCCATGTCTGTGTATCAGAGACCGGGTGATGAGTAGATATTTAATGTGGATTGGAATGAAAAGGTAATGTACAGATGCGCTCCCTCTGATGTAAATGGGCCCTAAGCCTCAGACACAGATTTATTGGTATCATTTCCCCACCTCTTACTCACGGACGCATATACACAAACACACATGCACACAGACACTCACACACACTCACACACACATAAAATCTCCCAGTCAGTGTTAACCAAGGTAGGAGGAGTGTGTGTGTGTGTGTGTGTGTGTGTGTGTGTGTGTGTGTGTGTGTGTGTGTGTGTGTGTGTGTGTGTGTGTGTGTGTGTGTGTGTGTGTGTGTGTGTGTGTGTGTGTGTGTGTGTGTGTGTGTGTGTCGGCGGATAGGGGTCAAGCTCATCCAGTTTTAGCTGGGTCAAGTTCACTCTGCCTCCTCCAAGGCTGCTCCATTCTGCATTCAATTACCCAGCAGCCACCTCACTCCACATTAGCATGACAACCTGATTTACCTTCTTCACCCCAAATCATACCTAGTACAGTTGCAGGGTCTTAATTTGGGCCAGTATGCTACAGCAGGCAAATAATCCTGCAGCAACAGGAAATTAGTTATTATGTCGATTATGATTACTGGAC
>NC_092171.1:11547895-11550395 GCF_045791955.1 Oncorhynchus clarkii lewisi | reverse complement strand
GGAAAGCTGCCGTGGTCATCCCCCTCTTCAAAGGGGGGACACTCTAGACCCAAACTGTTATAGACCTATTGTCCATCCTGCCCTGCCTTTCTAAAGTCTTCAAAAGCCAAGTTAATAAAAAGATCACTGACCATTTTGAATCCCACCGTACCTTCTCCGCTGTGCAATCCGGTTTCCGAGCTGGTCACGGGTACACCACAGCCACGCTCAAGGTACTAAGTGATATCATAACCGCCATCGATAAAAGGCAGTACTGTGCAGCTGTCTTCATCGACCTGGCCAAGGCTTTCGACTCTGTCAATCACCGCATTCTTATCGGCAGCCTCAACAGCCTTGGTTTCTCAAATGACTGCCTCGCCTGGTTCACCAACTACCTCTCAGACAGAATTCAGTGTGTCAAATCGGAGGGCCTTTTGTTCTGGACCTCTGGTAGTCTCTATGTGGGTACCACAGGGTTCAATTCTCGGGCCGACTCTTTTCTCTGTATATATCAATGATGTCGCTCTTGCTGCGGGTGATTCCCTGATCCACCTCTACGCAGACGACACCATTCCGTATACATCTGGCCCTTCTTTGGACACTGTGTTAACCTCTCTGGGATATGTGGGACGGTAGCGTCCAACCTCGCCAACAGCCAGTCAAATATTCAGGGCGCCAAATTCAAAACAACAGAAATTCCATAAAATCCCTCAAACATACAAGTATTTTTACCATTTTAAAGATAAACTTGTTGTAAATCCAGCCACATTGTCCAATTTCAAAAAGGCTTTACGACGAAAGAACACCAAACGATTATGTTAGGTCAGTACCTAGTCACAGAAAAACACAGCCATTTTTCCAGCCAACTAGAGGAGTCACAAAAAGCAGAAATAGAGATAAAATGAATCACTAACCTTTGATGATCTTCATCAGATGACACTCATAGGACTTCATGTTACACAATACATGTATGTTTTGTTCGATAAAGTTAATATTTATATCCAAAAATCTCAGTTTACATTGGCGCGTTACGTTCAGTAATGTTTTGCTTCCAAAACATCCGGTGATTTTGCAGAGAGCCACATCAATTTACAGAAATACTCATCATAAATGTTGATGAAAATACAAGTGTTATGCATGGAACTTCCGATAAACTTCTCCTTAATGCAACCGCTGTGTCAGATTTCAAAAAAGCTTTACCGAAAAAAGCACACCATGCAATAATCTATGTACAGCACTCAGACAACAAAACAAGCCATACAGATATCCGTCATGTTGTGGAGTCAACAGAAGTCAGAAATAGCATTATAAATATTCACTTACCTTTGATGATCTTCATCAGAATGCACTCCCAGGAATCCCAGTTCCACAATAAATGTTTGATTTGTTAAATAAAGTCCATAATTTATGTCCAAATCCCTCCTTTTTGTTTGCGCGTTTAGTACACAATCCAAACTCAAGAGGCGCGGGCAAGTCCAGGTGAAAGTTCAGATGAAAAGTCATATTAAGAATCAATCTATAGGGTGTTTTTAACATAAATCTTCAATAATGTTTCAACCGGAGAATTCCTTTGTCTGTAGAAATGCAGGTCGCTCTAACGTGAGCGAGTGTGATCAGCTAATGGCACTCTGCCAGAACCATGACTCAATCAGCTCTCATTCCCCTCTCCTTCACAGTAGAAGCCTCAAACAAGGTTCTAAAGACTGTTGACTAGTGGAAGCCTTAGGAAGTGCAATATGACCCCATAGACACTGTATATTCGATAGGCAATGACTTGAAAAACTACAAACCTCAGATTTCCACCTTCCTGTTTGGATTCTCTATCCAAATCTACTAATAATATGCATATATTAGCAACTGGGCCTGAGTAGCAGGCAGTTTACTCTGGGCACCTTATTCATCCAAACTACTCAACACTGCCCCCCAGTCCCAAATAAGTTAACTAATCTCCAAACAAGCTTCAATGCCATACAACACTCCTTCCGTGGCCTCCAACTGCTCTTAAACGCTAGTAAAACCAAATGCATGCTTTTCAACCGTTCGCTGCCCACACCCGCCCGCCCGACCAGCATCACTACTCTGGACGATTCTGACTTAGAATATGTGGACAACTACAAATACCTAGGTGTCTGGCTAGACTGTAAACTCTCCTTCCAGACTCATATTAAACATCTCCAATCCAAAATGTAATCTAGAATCAGCTTCCCATTTCACAACAAAGCCTCCTTCACTCACGTCTCCAAACATACCCTCGTAAAACTGACTATCCTACCGATCCTCAACTTCGGCAATGTCATTTACAAAATAGCTACCAATACTCTACTCAGCAAACTGGATGCAGTCTATCACAGTGCCATCCGTTTTGTCACCAAAGCCCCATATACCACCCACCACTGCGACCTGTATGCTCTAGTTGGCTGGCCCTCGCTACATATTCCAGACCCACTGGCTCCAGGTCATCTACAAGTCTATGCTAGGTAAAGCTCCGCCTTATCTCAGCTCACTGATCACAATAACACCC
>NC_092171.1:11435395-11542895 GCF_045791955.1 Oncorhynchus clarkii lewisi | reverse complement strand
CAGACAGCAGGACAGTTACTGTACCAGAGACTGACAGACAGACAGCAGGATAGTTACTGTACCAGAGACTGACAGACAGACTGACAGCAGGACAGTTACTGTACCAGAGACTGACAGACAGACAGCAGGAGAGTTATGTACCAGAGACTGGCAGACAGACAGCAGGAGAGTTACTGTACCAGATACTGGCAGACAGACAGCAGGGCAGTTACTGTACCAGAGACTGACAGACAGACAGACAGACAGCAGGAGAGTTACTGTACCAGAGACTGACAGACAGACAGCAGGAGAGTTAATGTACCAGAGACTGACAGACAGACAGCAGGACAGTTACTGTACCAGAGACTGACAGACAGACAGACAGACAGACAGACAGACAGACAGACAGACAGACAGCAGGAGAGTTAATGTACCAGAGACTGACAGACAGACAGACAGCAGGACAGTTACTGTACCAGAGACTGACAGACAGATAGCAGGAGAGTTAATGTACCAGAGACTGACAGACAGACAGACAGCAGGACAGTTACTGTACCAGAGACTGACAGACAGACAGCAGGACAGTTACTGTACCAGGGACTGACAGACAGACAGACAGACAGCAGGAGACTTAATGTACCAGAGACTGACAGACAGACAGCAGGAGAGTTAATGTACCAGAGACTGACAGACAGACAGCAGGACAGTTATGTACCAGAGACTTACAGACAGCAGGACAGTTATGTACCAAAGACTGACAGACAGCAGGACAGTTACTGTACCAGAGACTGACAGACAGACAGACAGACAGCAGGAAAGTTACTGTACCAGAGACTGACAGACAGACAGCAGGAGAGTTACTGTACCAGAGACTGACAGACAGACAGCAGAACAGTTACTGTACCAGAGACTGACAGACTGACAGACAGACAGACAGACAGACAGACAGACAGACAGCAGGAGAGTTACTGTACCAGAGACTGACAGACAGACAGACAGACAGACAGACAGACAGACAGACAGCAGGACAGTTATGTACCAGAGACTGACAGACAGACAGCAGGACAGTTACTGTACCAGAGACTGACAGACAGACAGACAGACAGACAGACAGACAGACAGACAGCAGGACAGTTATGTACCAGAGACTGACAGACAGACAGCAGGACAGTTACTGTACCAGAGACTGACAGACAGACAGACAGACAGCAGGAGAGTTAATGTACCAGAGACTGACAGACAGACAGACAGCAGGACAGTTACTGTACCAGAGACTGACAGACAGACAGACAGACAGACAGACAGACAGACAGACAGCAGGACAGTTATGTACCAGAGACTGACAGACAGACAGCAGGACAGTTACTGTACCAGAGACTGACAGACAGACAGACAGACAGCAGGAGAGTTACTGTACCAGAGACTGACAGACAGACAGCAGGAGAGTTACTGTACCAGAGACTGACAGACAGACAGACAGCAGGACAGTTACTGTACCAGAGACTGACAGACAGACAGACAGACAGACAGACAGACAGACAGACAGCAGGACAGTTATGTACCAGAGACTGACAGACAGACAGCAGGACAGTTACTGTACCAGAGACTGACAGACAGACAGACAGACAGCAGGAGAGTTAATGTACCAAAGACTGACAGACAGACAGCAGGAGAGTTAATGTACCAGAGACTGACAGACAGACAGACAGCAGGACAGTTACTGTACCAGAGACTGACAGACAGACAGACAGCAGGACAGTTACTGTACCAGAGACTGACAGACAGACAGCAGGACAGTTACTGTACCAGAGACTGACAGACAGACAGACAGACAGCAGGAGACTTAATGTACCAGAGACTGACAGACAGACAGCAGGATAGTTAATGCACCAGAGACTGACAGACAGACAGACATCAGGACAGTTATGTACCAGAGACTTACAGACAGCAGGACAGTTATGTACCAAAGACTGACAGACAGCAGGACAGTTACCGTACCAGAGACTGACAGACTGACAGACAGACAGACAGACAGACAGACAGACAGACAGCAGGAGAGTTACTGTACCAGAGACTGACAGACAGACAGACAGCAGGAGAGTTACTGTACCAGAGACTGACAGACAGACAGCAGGAGAGTTACTGTACCAGAGACTGACAGACAGACAGACAGACAGCAGGACAGTTACTGTACCAGAGACTGACAGACAGACAGACAGAAGGACAGTTACTGTACCAGAGACTGACAGACAGACAGACAGCAGGACAGTTATGTACCAGAGACTGACAGACAGACAGCAGGACAGTTACTGTACCAGAGACTGACAGACAGACAGACATATAGACAACAGGACAGTTATGTACCAGAGACTTACAGACAGCAGGCCATTTATGTACCAAAGACTGACAGACAGCAGGAGAGTTACAGTACCAGAGACTGACAGACAGACAACAGGAGAGGTACTGTACCAGAGACTGACAGACAGACAACAGGAGAGGTATTGTACCAGAGACTGACAGACAGACAGCAGGAGAGTTACTGTACCAGAGACTGGCAGACAGACAGCCAGCCAGACAGCCAGACAGACAGACAGCAGGACAAAGGAGTATAAATACCACAACAGATGGCAGACCAACTCTATTTTACCAGTAGTCTTCCGCTGTTGATTCGTCTCAATAAATGAATCTTCCTGATCAATAATGTGTGTTAATTCCCTCCCATCTCCTCCCTAAACACTCATAACTCACTCCCGTCAGCCCCAGTCAGCTCCTTGTACAAGATTAGGTGAGGCTGATCATAGACGCTGATATAAGCTCAGTTTGTGTTTGCCTCCTAATGGTTAAAGTTAAGATTTGGGGAGAGTGATTTAACTTGTCCCTGGAGTAAACTGATACTAGTTGTGTGATGTATTTGAAGGTAAACTGGTAGAACTAGTACACTTTCAGAAAAAAGGTTTTCAAACGGGTTCTTCAGCTGTCTCCATAGGGCAGGGGTGTCAAACTCATTCCACGGAGGGCCGAGTGTCTGACAATTTGTATTTTTTCCTTTCAATTAAGACCTACACAACCAGGTGAGGGGAGTGCCTTACTAATTAGTGATCTTAATTCACCAATCAAGTACAAAGGTGGAGTAAAATCCCAGCAGACATTCGGCCCTCCGTGGAATGAGTTTGACACATGTGCCATAGAACCCTATGAGGAAAGGGTTTTACATGGAAACCCAAAATAGTTCTACCTGGAACCAAAAGGTTTATACCTGGAACCAAAAAGGGTTCTTCAAAGGGTTGTCCTATGAGGACAGCCAAATAACCATTTTAGGATCTAGATAGCACCTTTTTGTGTAGTGTAGTGGAGTGCTATTTGTAGGTAAACCAGAAGCACTAGTAGTGTTATTTATTTGTAGGTAAACCAGCAGCACTAGTAGTGTTATTTATTTGTAGGTAAACAAGCAGCACTCATATTGTTATTTATTTGTAGGTAAACCAGCAGCACTAGTAGTGTTATTTATTTGTAGGTAAACCAGCAGCACTAGTAGTGTTATTTATTTGTAGGTAAACAAGCAGCACTAGTAGTGTTATTTATTTGTAGGTAAACAAGCAGCACTCATATTGTTATTTATTTGTAGGTAAACAAGCAGCACTAGTAGTGTTATTTATTTGTAGGTTAACCAGCAGCACTAGTAGTGTTATTTATTTGTAGGTAAACCAGCAGCACTAGTAGTGTTATTTATTTGTAGGTAAACAAGCAGCACTAGTAGTGTTATTTATTTGTAGGTAAACAAGCAGCACTCATATTGTTATTTATTTGTAGGTAAACAAGCAGCACTAGTAGTGTTATTTATTTGTAGGTAAACCAGCAGCACTAGTAGTGTTATTTATTTGTAGGTAAACAAGCAGCACTCATATTGTTATTTATTTGTAGGTAAACCAGCAGCACTAGTAGTGTTATTTATTTGTAGGTAAACCAGCAGCACTAGTAGTGTTATTTATTTGTAGGTAAACCAGCAGCACTCATAGTGTTATTTATTTGTAGGTAAACCAGCAGCACTAGTAGTGTTATTTATTTGTAGGTAAACCAGCAGCACTAGTAGTGTTAGTTATTTGTAAGTAAACCAGCAGCACTAGTAGTGTTAGTTATTTGTAGGTAAACCAGCAGCACTAGTAGTGTTAGTTATTTGTAGGTAAACCAGCAGCACTAGTAGTGTTATTTATTTGTAGGTAAACAAGCAGCACTCATATTGTTATTTATTTGTAGGTAAACCAGCAGCACTAGTAGTGTTATTTATTTGTAGGTAAACCAGCAGCACTAGTAGTGTTATTTATTTGTAGGTAAACCAGCAGCACTAGTAGTGTTATTTATTTGTAGGTAAACCAGCAGCACTAGTAGTGTTATTTATTTGTAGGTAAACCAGCAGCACTAGTAGTGTTATTTATTTGTAGGTAAACCAGCAGCACTAGTAGTGTTATTTATTTGTAGCATCCGTAATTAAGGTTTGGTCTTAGAGGGAGGGGGCCGACATCTGTTTTCTTCCTGCACAATTAGCATAATTAATTAACATTAATCAATCCAAACAAATTATTTTTTAACACCTAGAATAAATCACGGGGCATCTTTCTCACCACTGGCCCAGTCTGCTGAGAACAGGCTCATTGATCAACAACAAATGAGACAACGCACCGCAATGAGCCGTATTGTATTCCTGCATCTGAAGCACACCCCGATCATTAGTCAGACAAAACAGATGGATGGAGGGGTAGAGCGAGCAGTCTTCTCCTCTTTTTCCTCTCTTCCCTTCTCCGTCTGTCCCTCACCTCGTCACAAACACACTTTTAGGTGATAGAACCGCTAAATATGCTAATGCTAGGAGAGGGGAGGAAAGGTCAAAAAAGCATTTTCCCGGTTAAAATGATAAACACTATTGAACGTGCACATGCACGCACGCACGCACACACGCGCACACAGAGCCACATAACCACGAGCACACTCATACCAATAAACATAGATTCCAATGTGTGGTGAGGGGTTTATGAAGAGACATGGAGAGGCCTGTGGGGAATCCAGCCCCACACAGGGTGCTATATTGCTGCCAGCTTCCTGCTAGTCCGATGGGTTAATCACAGAGGCAAGGGGAAAGGTGCTATCTGCTCCACACACTGCCACTTTTATTGATTCCATTTACACCCCGAACGCCGCCATGACACTCCTTTAACTATTAAATTGGCCCAAAATAGATTTTTCCATTTTACGCTGCAGAGACAGGGAAAACATTAGAGCAGAACCCAAGTGATAGAAACGTATCAAAAAACAGATGAACAAACATTGGGGAAGATTTATTACCAGCGTTTTTTAATAAATGGGAGGAGGATGAATTGATTTTGGTTGGAGGTATAAGCAACAATTTATTGGGTGGGAAGAAGCATTATTTTCCGATTGTTATCAAGCTACAGTAAAACTGATTTGTGCCCTATTGCGTTTTATGGATAAAACGGCAGAGGAACCTCCGATGATTTAGATGGAATGTATTAATCAGAGGCAGCCACTGTTAACCATACATCTAGAACTAAAGAAGGGCTCTGACATGTCATTCTGCCTGGCTATTTTGGCGGCTCCATCTCCCTGCCTTTCCGCGCCGGCGGGGACACGCTCCTTTTTAATGTTATGAGGCTTCAAGTAGCTTTTAGTCATCCATGTGGTAAATAAGTGGGGATTAGGGCTGTTTATTGTTTTCCTGCCCCTGTAGCGGTGCCAATCCTTCACACGGCTACCATTGTGACCTCCAGTGACTCTCTGCGACAGAGGCTTGTCTTTAGTCTGTACACCAGCTCTCTCATTGTCAAGACAACACTCCCGCAGAAAGAGAACCTTCAGTATAGATGCAATAGCTACGCATTGTTTTCGATGCTGCCGTCAATAGTTGTGGCAACATTTTGACCATCATGGATTTCAGAGAGGATCCTTGCCTTGTAGAAAGGAGCAGGGCGATTTCAAATAGGACATACCATACAGGACCCTTCTAGATGACAAATAATCCAGGTATAACCCACAGAAAGAGAGCAAGAGAGGAGCAAAACATTTCGGACTGGTTTCCCGAACCCAGATAAATAAACCTACTCCTGGACTAAACTAAGCATGCTCAATGGAGGATCTCATAATGGCCATTCATGGGAGGAATTGCCCATTACATTAAGACCAGGGGTCCCCCAGACCTAGACACATTATTAAAGGGCAAAAAAACACTGCCACATTGGCCTAATATGGAGAAACCCAGAGCTCTCTAAAGCAAAACGTACGGTAAACAATGACAAACTGTTTGGCCAGGGCAGAGGACAGAAACCCCTTTAGCACCAAAAATAGGAAGTAAATAACCTCCCTACAGAAACAGAAAGGGCTATGCAGTGTGACTGTGTGAGTTTATTTGAGTTGATTTGATAGTTAGATTGGAGAAGTTTTCCCTGGTAATGGTGTTTTATGCTGTGTGTGTTAGTTAGGCCTGCCTGGTGTGATTGGGGTTGAGAAAGCTAATCTATCAGGGGCAATAGACTCCCTACAGGCCAGCGGAGGGGGGGAGGAAAGGAGAGAGGGAGGGCGGAGGGTGGGAAGGAGAGAGGGGGGACGGAGGGAGAGTGAGGGGGAAAGGGGGAGGGAGAGAGAGAGAAAATCAGGGAAAGCAGAGAGGGACGGACAGAACGACAAATTCTCTGGAAAGTGCTCGAACAGGACAGACGCTGGGGCAAACACCTGCACACATATTACACATGATAAAACAATCACAGACATATGCTGGGGCAACAACGCTGCTGAGGTAAAGATACACCCACACACACACACACACACACACACACACACACACACACACACACACACACACACACACACACACACACACACACACACACACACACACACACACACACACACACACACACACACACACACACACACACACACAGAAATGGGATCAGGGGCCTAGGTACCTCACGGCTGAACCATATCCACAGAGGCCTAGAGAGGGCAAGGGTCAAGGTCTTTACGAGGAACCAAACCTCCGCTTTGAAATATAGACACACACACACTCTCTCTCTCTCTCTCTCTCTGTGCCATAAAAGATGGATTGCAGTGCTGACTGGGGATCGCACAGATTAGGTTCAATTCCCAGCAATTATAGTCTGTTTCAGGAAATGAACTGCTAATACTGCTCTGAGCACTGCTAATACACACCAGTTCAAAATACTTTGCTGTTACTGGAGAAAATAATCTGAGATTATAGAATTTGACATTATAACATAAAATAAAGCCAATCTAAAGAAAATGGAATTAGAAGTGATGTGACACACACACACACACAATCATAAAGTGCCAACACAAACACAAACCCAAGCCTGCACGCACACGAACACACACACATGCACACTGATGGACAAACAGCGCTCTCTTAGCAAGCTAACAAGAGAGGAAGACAGACAGGCCAGTGTGTGTGTGTACGTGTTTGAGTGTATGTATGCAAACCTGTTTGTGTGTGTGTCCTTGTGTGTGTGTCAGTTCTGATTGCTCATGACTTCATTAATCTCTGCACCGCGGTTATGATTAGCTTTCCCAGCTACGCTAGAGGACGTCCAACCCCTCACCTGACAGGGCGGTGGCACAGGAGCACACACACACACACACACACACACACACAGGTCTATGGTCGTCGCTGCCATGATCCCCAATTAGTCCTGGCAGAGAGAAATGGAGGGCTGCCACGAGAGATGCAACCGCCTGCCACGGCTACACTGGGGATGGATGGATGAAGGGATGGAAAAGAGAAGAGAAAAGAGGGAGACACGTAACCCTGTAGCCATGTAGACTGGCTACTGTTATTGGTGTTTTGTTGTCTGTGTTGCCGCCTTTGTTCAGGCCCCGGCTTTTAATGTTCTAATACAGACACCCTGCCATTACAGAGAGAGAGAGAGAGAGAGAGAGAGCAGAGAGAGAGAGATAGAGTGAGAGAGTAGGAGAGGGCAGAGAGAGAGGGAGGCAGATAGAGAGCATGAGAGAGGGGAGTGGAAGGAACAGACAGAGAGAAAATATCAAAAGAGAGAACAATTGATTTCTGAATCATAAAATGATATAGAGGGAAGGCAGGCAGTGGTGGCTCAGATGGAAGCTATAAGCCTGGTGGTGATCAGAGCAGGATAAGATTATTCATTTTCTCTTCGGTCCGCTGCAGAGTCAGGCCGCGCAAATATCTCTTTTCCATTAACCACCCAGGGTATTATTTTGGCCACATAAAGCCAGTCTGCTTGTGATGAAGAGAGGGAGGGAGGGAAGGATGAGGGGGATAGAGGGTCAGTGGAGACTGGAGGGAGACTTAGACAGCAGTCATGCGTCTCTCCTCTCCTCTCATTTCCTCTCTTCTCCTCTGCTTGGCTCTGCTCTCCCATCCGCTCCTCTGTTAAATTTGATACAGTGAGTGACACAGTGATACAGTGAGTGACACAGTGATACAGTGTGACCCCTCAGCTCGGGGAAACCTCAATCAGTAGCCGACAGCCTTTTTTTGCAGACATCAAATGCAGGATCCCCCGATCTCCTATTATTGCTACCAAGAAAAATAAAAGGGAGGGAGGGAGGGTGGGAGAATGTCTAGAGTCACTTGGATGATGATGGGGTGTTCACGAGTGGGGAGGAGGCAGAGAAATAATTGTGTGTGTGTGTGTGTGTGGTGATGAATTTCCCGCTGTGACGGTGGGGCCGGCAGCAGCGAATGTCCTTCTGAGTGGGACACACACACACAAACACACACAAACACACACACACATAAACACACTGAGGATCATCATCAGACCTGCATGGTGGCGGCCATCTTAACAGATCACCCCTGTCTGCACGCACTCCGCCACAAATAATGGCAAAACAACCCAACATTAAACTATTTTAAACAATACCCAATTCATTACCCCCCCCCCACCTCCTCTATGGGCAATGGTGAGCTAATAAAGATATCCTTTTTATTTTACTCCGCCGGCAAAATCACACTTTTTATCCATTAGTAGGATATTAGGGTGAGTTGAAGGGAGGGATGAGAGAAAGAGAGATACAGAGAGAGAGAGAGAGGTTCAAATTGGTCTAAAAGCATTGGGAAAGAATGGAAAACTAGAGGTATAAAAAAAAAGTCATAATGGATTTCAATTAGGTGATCCCTGGGATGTGAGGGATGCCTAGCCACATGGATTAATGTGCTGCAGGCAGATGTTTAACAATGGTAGTCTGGTCCTGGAGAGAGCACTCCATCCACCACACCCCATGCCCCCTGGAACACACACACACACACAGTCTGCAGACAGACAGTGAGCACTGGGGTGGGGAGGGGGAGCAATGAGCTGTGTGAGAGTGTTTGGCCGCGTGTGTGTCTGTGTATGCGTGCACACACTTGTTTATGTGTATGGTCGTATGTGTGTGAACGTGTGTGTGTGTGTGTGCGCCGTGTCTGTCTGTGCGTGGGTGCATATGAGAATGCGTGCACTTATGTGTGTGTGTGTGTGTGTATGCCTGCATGTGTTTACCAGCTATATGAGCAACCCTGGCCCCAGCCCTTGTGGCCCTCATTAAGAGACAATGGGCAGGAAGGAGGATGAGTGTTCTGGCTGTGAGAGGTGACCAGAGGATTGGTAAATGACATGCACAATGTGGCCCTAGCCTGGAGCTGGCTATTTCATCTGCCTTACCTCAGTAAAGACCACGGCTTACACACACAGGCCTAATGCAGGCCTACGGCACAGTGGGCAAAATTAAGTGTATATGGGTTAGTTGATAAGTAATATGAAAAATAATTGTATAACGTTAGAACAATATAATATATAAAGATATGTGTGCCTGTGTGTAATTGGGCACATGGCTGTATTCACACTGTTTGGGGAGGTGTTGAGGTGTGTGTCTGCATCTCCGGCGGTCTCAATCTGGGCAGAAGTGGGTCACCTGGCGCCGTGTAAACAGCCTGCCTCTCCACAGCCTCTCCAGGTGACACCTCATCAACGTGCGCCAGGAGTGATGGCTTACACCCGTCTGCCTTGTCAAAACAACACTTCCAGGGCAATTACCAGGGTGGCCAGCCCACTGCAGCCCCCGATGGATGGGCCTGGCTGCCATGGGGTCACCCTTCTCCCCATAACTCTACCGGCCAGCACCACAGTGGAGGGACAGCAAATTGGCCTGCGTCTTTCCGCTTGCTGAGCCCGTCCTCGCTGGTTATCTGTATTGCAGGAAGGGAGGGAGGGAGGGAGTGAGGGAGGGAGGAAGCTGGCGGATGGACACCTTGCCTCTATTGCCAAGGCAGAATATTTGACGTGTGGATAGGAGGGAAAGAGGGGAGGGAGGGATGGAAAGGGGGGAAGAATAAACTGATAACTCTGTGATGAGGGGCGATAACGTCGGGATGGGAGCAGGCTGAGAGTTGGTGAGCACTGACAGATCAATCGTCACTCCGACATTCTGCATCCTGGGATCTGTCAGCATTTAAAACGAGGGAAAGAGAGTGGAGCCGAGAGAGAGAGAGAGAGAGAGGGAGAGAGAGAAGGAGAAGGGGAACGTGACCAAGAAGAGGCGCTCTCCACAGAGGTAGATGTTCAGCGGCTCAATGTGGTGATTGAAAACCGTCAAAACACTGACAGACTGTAGAGAACAGAATAAGTATGACTTCGTAGCTGCCTGCAGTCCTCCATTTTCAGTGTTGGCCTAAATGCTTGTTGTGAGCCAGGCAGCTCAATGGCAAATAGTTGAAGTTCACTAAAGAGTGTTTTGCTAGAAAGATTATATTCCAGCTGTTTTTATGCATCTTATTTTTCTCGATCCATTTTGTAAAATGTCAATTGAACTGCCTACCGCTATCACCGTGCTGTAGACCTAAATAAAACACCTGACTTCATCTAAAATATGTTGTACAGCACCTTCCTTTGCCATGTGACATGTGACTTTCTCACAGCAGGTAAATATAGGTATTATATAATAATAATATAGTATTATGTTAGTAATTTAAGTCAGATACAGTAAATAATCCATCAATTTACCTTCATTTTTCTTGCGGTAAATATAATTGATAAAACATATTATTTGAAAAACACAGGTAACCTACACAATGCTTGCAATATTCAGATAATAGATAACTATCATTTTCATATAACGTTCAAATGCACTTCCCCCATCTGATACAATTCGCTGGGCAAAGGCTACAAGTCAGAGCAAATTGCAAGGGTGGAAAAATAAATGCACACACAACAGCGTCCTCTAGTAATACACAGGTCCACGAATGTTTTTTTTCCTGTGCTTATTCAGCCAAACAATGGCCAGACTACCTTACAAGTTGGCTTCTATCGAGAAGAGAAAAACATTTGACAATCGCCCGGTGCCCATAACTTTCCCACCCCCATAGTAGAGACGCGCAAAACGAAAAAGGAAACACGGTTGTCTCTCTCGTTGTCAAGGGAACATGTAAACTCTTGCGTCTCGTTCCGGAGAGAGCATGGCTAGTTTGGTCAGGTTGCAGAATGAGATCGAACGAATTAAAGAAGAATATTTCACCAGAAACAGGTAACGTTCATGCAGCAGTTGCAGCATGCACATTTAACTTGTCACCAACACCCTGTAACACGGTGAACTATTTCTAACAGTGCCTGGCGTAACTGTTTTAAAGTTGAGAGGGGGAAAAAAAGTAGCTACTGTAGCTAGCTTACATTAGCTAGCTACTGTACCGGTAGCTAGCTAGTCAGGCAGCTTTGCTTACAGCAACAACAACTACAGCGGATGCCTTTTATAGTATGATGAACAGACATCTGACTTGGTTGAACCATGCATGCTCGTACATTTCTGCATTTGCTGTGTTGGCGTGAGTCTAGGATAGCCGAGGAGAACAGACAGAGAGAGAACGAAGCAGCCATCCTAATACAGAGTTGGTTCAGGGGATGCCAGGTGCGGGCCTACCTCCGGTAAGAGATGTGTGTGGGAGTTTAAAAATAGCTCATTTTGTTGCAAAAGGGTTTTTCCTTGTACATAAATTAACGTTGACATTGTAACAATAATTATAACACAAACTCCTAATTTCATCCCCCGAACCATACCTATTTTCACGCGTGCAATTTCAAAGAATGAATACACACCTAATTTGTAGTATTCTTTATCAAAACACTGCACCTTTTCTTCACTCCCAAATAAAAATTGACCTTCAGCCGCATTACCCTGAGAAGAACCCCCACCCCCCAAAACCTAAATGATCACTTTACAGTATGAAATGACCCCCTCTTGGTGTTATAGAGATGTGCAAATGGCTGAGGGAAATAAAGGCCTATTCCACTCTCTGCCTTGTACTGTGACCCTAACACCATTTTGCAGGGTCAGCTGACAAACCTCCAGACTGCAGGTTAATTCAGATTACTTTAGTTAATTGATCAATGTGTTAAGTGGCTAATTAGCCACATTTTGAGCTTCTTAAGTGCAACTCCCGGGTTACCATATCCCCCCTATAAGCATTGATTTTCTGGGCATATAAATGGCCTTTTGGAAATTGATGGCCTCGTTGAGGCTGGAATCGCAGTAGACTTGTATTTAGAGTATGTTTGATGATGAATACAAATGTCTGCTTGCTCTGGGAGCCATGATCGCTGGACATAATTGAAAAGCCTTAAGTAAAGGTTGCTGTGCATTGTCCTGTGTGCAGGGGGGTGGACTATCTCTTATCGTGACCTTTCAACTCAACCAAAATACAGATTTGTACATATATCTTTCCCTTTCCTTTTTTCTGCAGATTATCGGCAAGTCGAAATACTAGTCCACATACTCTACATAGTATATCCCATATTGTCTTATACCAATACATTAATCTCTTCATATTTCTTCTTTATAAAAGCATATGTTTTCATAACCATTTCTCCCAGTCACCTACACAGGAAGGCCACCATTATTCAGAAGATATGGCGAGGATTCACAGCAAGGGCACATTTCAGACAAATGGTGAAGGTACGTTAGCCGCTGAAATGCTACGGATATATTGATTATGTTATGATAGCATACATTAAAATTCAATTGCTATATTCAGAAGCCGCAACTCTGACCTGAAGACATATAATTCACCTATTACACATTTGGAAATTAGCACTTAGGAATACGAAGTCATATGGTATGGAATTGCGGCTCTATCGCTTCTGGAATGCATAAACGAGAGAGGAAGAGGGTAAAGAGGGAGGGATGGTGGGAGGGTTTAGATTAGCTCCAACTGCTTCTTAATTGAACAGATTGTTGATACAAAATCCAATCCCCACTGCTCTCACGAATAATTTTCTCTGGATTGAGTTTTGTAAACAAATCACAACAGCTATTTATCACCTCCTAAATTGACTGTTTGGTAAAGCACAACTGCCAGGCACATTTGGGAAGCGTTCACAAGCTGGAATCTGGGGATAAACCCTGATTTAATGTTAGGTAAAGGACATGTCACCAGACACACACAGTATCTGAAAAATAAAACAGAATCTCATTGAATCTCTCAAAATGACCAAAACAACGTTTTATGAGTTCAGACTTTGCAGAGTTATTATACATGACTCAAAACCAACACCCTTATTTTCCCCTCTGAACTCTCATCTCCGCATTTGGCCAAACTTCCTCTCGTCTTTCACGTCTTTGTCTTCCTCCCTGAGCGTTCCCTCTTTCTTATGTCGTTATTAAAAAGAGACATGTTTGAGATATGAATTCCTTTTATATAGTTCTCTCAAGTTTGCTCCTGTCAATGTGCCCCCAGTGGTCTGGGCACAGCGGAACGAGGCGTGAGGCGAGCCGTGTGAATATTCTGGCCTTTGTTAGTCTATCCTGGCTGGAGCGTCATTGGTTATCAAACCCGGCGGAGAGCGCTGGACCATCATACATCTCCATTAGCTCCCAGCTTGACTACCATACATTTTCTTGGCCTTGTCTGCATTATGCATTAAGAGAGGAGCCCCGTCCCCTCAATACAAAGTCTGACTTATACCTCCCTCTCCCTCGACACACACACACACAGACACAAGCTTGCACGTGCACGCACACACACTCTTTCCCTCTCTCTCTCTCTCTCTCTCTCTCTCTCTCTCTCTCTCTCTCCGTGGTGTCTATGAGACGTATTATGTATAAGGTATAAAGACTTCTTTATCTCCGGGCTGCTCAGGACAGATCAGAGAGCCTGGATAAGGCGACAGAGATGTAACGCTGTCTCTCCTTTTGTTCACAGGCCGCATATTTTATCATGAAGATGAATTTCTACCACGAGATGTCCGTCAGGGTAAATATCACACTGTCTGTTTTAGCAAATGGAGAGTCCCCTGGTCTCACAATGTGATCCCCACGAATAGTTCTGCGGTGCTGCTTCATTTCACCACCAGTGTCTCTGTCCCTATGGGGGGGGGGTACTTCTACCTATATACCATACAGGAATTGATTCTAATGGAATGTTATCAGTATTCATTTGCATTGGATGGGCAAAATTATTATTACATTTAGTCTAGATTTTAATACGCAGTTTTGATCAGACAATCCTATTTAAATTAAATTCAGGTTTTTTTCCGGATCAAAAAGGGTCTTAGGTGGTGGGTGTGGCAGGGGTGTTGCAGGGGCGTGGCAGGGGCGTGGCAGGGGACGCGGTCGTCCCGTCGGCGCTGCTGAATCTTAGAGAACATTTTGGACACCTCCATTTTAGCGGTGCAGCGACATTTTAGCATTTTTGAGCCGATTCACTGCAATTCGACACATTTCTCTACTAAAGGTAGACTCAGCGATTTTGACGTAGATGCAGAAAGTAAACGGTATAGTGGGTCAATTTACGCAAACAACTAAGAGCGTTGAAACGCGAGGCTCAACTTCTCTGCTGTTTTGGTGCCCTGCTTACCACGCTGTGAACAGCATGAAGCGAACTTGTGCACAACCACAGATACTGCGTGACTGTATGGGAGCCTTGGCAACGTCATTTCGCTGAGTCTACCATTAAGCTGAGACAAATTTGAGAAGTTTTAAAGCAAATTTCCTGCAATTCTATTTTGCCATGCAGCTGAGAGAAAATGTTGTGGCTTTAAAGCTTATTTCCAGCAATTATGTGTTATTTTGCTCAAACATAATAAGAAAATCTATACTGCTAAATTCATTGTTTTTGGAATTTTCAATTGTCTAGCTTTTATCTTGGTAATTGTTACTTATCAAAGATTATATTCTTAAAAAATATATAGGTCCATTATCTTTTCTACATACTTTAAATGTGGTTTCAGTCATTTAAAGTAACGTTGAAAGCATTTTTCCATCCCGAAAATGAATTAACACTGTTTGGACTTGGGCGACCCAAAAAAACACTTAGGCCCAAGGATTTCAATGGCAGAAAAATCTCTGAAATTATATTATACCCTTTTGCACAGGTATTTATGATGAAACTAAATTGAATAGTTTTACTCAGTTATGCTAAACCAGTCAGGAGAGAAGTTAGCATGTTTAACCTTATTATTAGCATTTTAAGCTAAGCTGTGACAAATATCTGATTTAAAAACTTTTCTGCTGGCTTTTCCTCTAGAGCAGATCTCTCTGTCACGGCCCATATCGTCATAAGTCCCATTTGACCAGTTTAACAACTCCTACCACACAACCTATAAATCAAAAGCCTTTGCATTTGAGTGACGCTTTGGCACTTTTATGCGAGGATATCGCATTGAAACCTTATATTTTACAATTCCATATAGCCGCTCTGTTCCACCCCAAGTGAAATTGTTAAAGATTTTTTTATAAGCCCACAAAATTCTATGCTTTATTGAAGAAGGGCATATTACCAGTGAGTTGTTTGGACATTCGCTGAAACCACTGAAATTTGAGGAAAAGTTTTATGACAGACAGTTATCCAAACACATAAAGAAGTCCAGGCCCGGTGTTTTAGTCAGGCTCATGTTACATGCAGCCATCTGGGTCTGACCAAGTGCCTGAGGTCACGGGGCCAAAGGTTAAAGGTCATGTCGGCACTTAGAGGAGAACAGAAGCTTGGCAGCAGGATAGACCTGCTTTACTACTCCTGTAAAACATGTCATACGGTCAGGACTCTGAAGGGATGTCAAAATCTGATCAAATAAAACATTTTTAAAAAAGGAAGGATTATTGTAAAAATGGTTGTTGTGAAATGCTGGGCGGTCTTGAAAGGTCTAAGCATTTCATTCAAATTATACAAAATGTTATCCTCAAATGAAACAAATAGGGCCTCGTGCTAATGTTTTGGTTTTAATTTATATTTGTTTCTTTCAACAACAACAAAAATGTTTTCCGTAACTACACGATTGTATTTGTAAGTGGGAAGATTTCAACTGTACATGTACTGTACACTGCTGACCATATCAGCAACTCTCATATTCGAGTTGTTTTCTTCTCCACCTTCTTACATCACCATGAAGTCGGGTTTAAACCTGGTCGAATCAATTCCAAGGAATCACCAGCCCACCAACTGATGAGAGGGATCTAGAAGAAACAAGCGACAGTGACACCAACATGTAGTACAATCATGTTTACTGAGATGCTGTTTTAGAATCATCTACATTGAAAATGTTGTGACATTTTCATGGGTAGTGTGTCCAACCCACCGGAGTGAAGACGCAATTTTTAAAAGGGCCCACTGAAAAAGCTGCATGCACAAGTGTAGTGAACTTTGGACAACCAGTATGTTGTGTGTGATAAACTCAGTCTCTCACTCTGCGTGTGTGTGTGTGTGTGAAGGACATATCCACCCACCGCCTCTCATTGACCAGAAAAAAAAGATACAATCATCTCTGAATCCCCTTGTGGCACTTCCTTTTCAATCAATTTTTATTCTAGTCCTTTTTCTTCCTCTTCCTCCGATGTCTTTATCATCGTCGCTCTAGCGGAGGCTAATGTATTAGCACGTTAATAGAAAACAGTGTTTACAAGAGGCCCGAGACTTTTGATTAGATTTAACCCGGCCAATATGCATCATTGATTTCACTAGTCAAAAAAAGGTCAACAAGAACTTTGAGTTGCGAGCCGGGCAATTACTTTATTTAAAATGATCTATTGACTGCGGATCAATCGCAATTCTCATTTTGGTCTTATTTATTTTTCTCCTGGCTCCCCTCTTCTGATAATTCTTCTACCTGCTATTGTTTAATCTTTTAATTAGAGTGAAGGACATCCACTCCCCTCTGTTTAGAGATCTGGCCCCAGCTTAGGGGCACACTCGTTGTGTGTGGGTGTTTGCGTGTGTGCGTCCATACCGTGCATGCGTACGTGTGTGTGTGTGTGTGTGGGTGTATGTGTGGGTGTTTGCGTGTGTGCGTCCACACCGTGCATGCGTACGTGTGTGTGTGTGTGTGTGTGTCAAGTCAAACTGACATAAATGCAAGGGACCTCTAAAGCAAGTGTTGCCAGTCCAGTTTGCACAAAGTTGTATTTTATACCAACAACAACCGTTGTAGTGATGTTGACACTAAAATTGTCAGTTCGGTCCCATCCCATCTAACTAGTGGATTGTTAAGTTAACTATAGATGTGTGTTGCTGTGTTTTTCTCCGACAGATACAGCAGAGGTGGAGAGGTTACTGCGTGAGGAAATACAACCATAACTACTACGCACGCAAGAGATACATGGAGGGACTGGCCCGCAAAAACAAACAGATTAGGTACTATACATTAACAGGACTGATGGAAGCCTATAGTCTATAGTAGGTAACATACCAGAGATATTAACAGAGATAAATAGTCTGTGTCGAGCTATGTACTATACAAATGTCTCTGGTGAGTTCTCTCTCCCTTTTTCAGTCGATTCAGTACATACCCAATTATGTATTCATTATTCCAGTTTGAATATTTATTTCGGAGGATAAGTTGTAGGGTATTGGAATAGATGTGTTTTCTTTACAGAGTGCTACATCACTCTTCCTATTGGCCAGTCTTTGTCGTGTGAAAGAAAGTCTGAGAAGGTCTGGGTGTTATGTTAATGTGTATCGTGGCACCAGGAGACTCCTATTAGTTAACATGGAGCAGACTTTATGCTTAACAGGAATTCACTCTGGGTGCTTGGGCAGAGATGAATTGATCTGATTAATCTAGAGGCGGAGAGTATGATCGCTATACATGTGTACCGGTAACCTGAAGGAGAAAAAAAAGGATTCAGAAGTGCCTTGGGTGGCCAGCGAACGACGTGACAAAATAAAAAAAATGTGCCTGTGATTTTTTTCAGCGAGAGCTCTGTCATTAATAAAACATGCTAGGCTCCAGGGGCCGAAAAAGATGCCATCGTTTATTTTATACAGTAAAGAAAAAATGTACGTTTAAGTCACATTTTTTATGTCGCTAATATATTTTCGTGGGGGGGGTAAAAATATCTTAAGGCTTCAGCTAAAATTAAATGTAAATTTGTTAAGTGCTCGTCGGATCACTGACTCCCCCCTCCCTCCAGAGGTAGGCAGGCCTGGTGAGAAGTAATGAGGTTTGTCACCTCTGAGTTGTGTCACCTCAGACACCTGCACAGCTACAGCAGACCTAGGTTATACTGGTATGTGTGCCACGGGATAGCTAGGGACATGATGGGTACGATAGAACCTGGTTACATTTGCATTTTCATGACGTCTCTGTAAGATTCTAGCACGACAACCCACACGTCACCTGTCATCTTTATGAGCATTTGTTAGTCCTCAAACACAGTGGTTCTGTGGTGTTGAGAGGGTAACACAAACACCAGGTAGGTGACAGTTGTGACGTTTAACCTGGAAGCCTGCTTCCCCGTTTAAGGTATAGGACACACAAAATGACCAAATACGTAGAGATTTCAATTAGGCCTGTTCCCCTATATTCAGCCTCGGTATTTACCAGTATTTATCTGGACTCATAGGCCAAATATGATCTGATTCATAGACCAAATAGGTTGTTGGGAGGCAGACTATGTGTTGTGATAAACTGGCTGTGGGTGAGAGTGGATGAGAGTGGATGAGATGGTTGTGGGTAATGTGGGAGATATCGGTGAGAGTCAGGACAATGTTGCCATCTCAATGTTTTCCTGTCTATCATTCCCAGAGACACACACACACACACACGGCCATTGAGCCCCTCCTCTCTGGCTGCTCCTCTCCATGGAGAGGTCGTCCTCTCGCCAGTTAATCACTTGTTTATTTAGTGCTTCTGGGGCGCGATCAATTAACGCAGCGCCACGTTTATTTAAAATATCCTTTCTGTGTTCGCCAGGGCCCCTCGGATCTCACACTGCCCGATCACTCACCCCGCAAAGGTCCGCTTTTTAATCCGCCTCTCCCTCCCTCCCACCATCCCTCCACCCCTCTGTCTGTCCGCTGCATAAATTATTCAAAGTTTTACTAATGGCTCCCATTTAGTGCAGGCCGACTGGCCTGGCATGCCAATGACGGGAGACGGCCCGACGGGAGGACCATCTCTTTCTCTCTCTCTCTCTCTTTCTTCCTGCTCCTCACTGACGGATCTCCCCATACAAAACCATCTGTGTCATTTCATTAACCGCACCGCCCGACGCTCTCTCTCTCTCTCCCTCCTTCCCGCTCTCCCCCTGGCCGGGGTTCACCATGTTAGCGTGTCCATCTTCATGGAGCTGTCCCCTCCTGCATAGCCTAATGAAGTCAGGACCTCTCGGCACCACTGTAATTCAAGCGACTAGAGTTGGTGCAACACAACAATTTATCACTTGTCAGGAAGACACTTAAAGTTGTGCTGCTTAATAAGGGCATCCTGCGAGCCTGGGCAATTAGGAGGGAGCCGTTTGCATATTTACTAAATGCGGAGTGTCATTGCCACCACGGCCTGTTGCCTGCATGAATTATTATTCTATCTGCAATAAACAGCTGGGTAATTATTACTGCCATAATCAGATAAATTCTCTCTGTAATGTTCTAACGTGGCAAAATCTTTTAACTCATCGCGGGCTGAGGGAAATTTATGGACTCGGAGTGGTGAGGCTGAGGGATTTTACTCTCTGTGTCGCGTCCCGGTTCTCGGCTCAAGGACATCCATGAAAGGAGATCTGGGAGGACCGGTCCTCCAGTTAGCTCATACACACTTCCTGACTCTACACCAGGGGTGTAGAGGAGGTCACGTACACACTGGCTTTGATTGGAGGGTTTTGTCTCTGTGTGAAAAGCCTGTTGCTCTCCAGTTCAGTCACTGACTCGTTAGGAAGTACCTCGCTTACAGGAAGGAAAGTGATGAAAAAAATATTGCTTTTGGTTGTCATCACTTTTTTGGGTTTTTTCAGTTTTTTGGGGGGTTTGTTTTTTTTGTTGAAGTTGACACCTCATCCTGGAAATCCTCTGTTTCTTCTTGTTACAGGAAGGAATCTGTTGAGTAAACAAACCTGGTTAACTTCTGTTTTGTGATTCTATATAATTGTATATAATTGTAGTAAACTTGTCCTGTTGATGGTGATGATGTTGTGTGTCCTCTGCCGTGGTAGGGTTAAAGGTTGGTCAGGGTTGAGGCCTGCTCTATTAGAGGTCATAGGTCAGAGGTCAATATATCGAGTCAGACACTGGAAGTTAATGGACTGCTGAATATTCCCTCCCTGCCAGCTATTGAATTATTTAATTGGAACAATTAAAACAGCCAATCGGCTTGTACGGTCATTAAATATTTAGGAGAGCCAATTAGCTGCTCCGGTGTTGGCCTGGAGGCCGGACGGGCCGGCCTGCTACCCCACCCCGCTACCCCACAATGCACCAGGCTATGATTTCCCCATCACCCCACTCTACCCGTACCCAGCTCTATGCCCCGAGATTTTAAATATAGGTAAAGCAGCTGTATGCATGTCTTTATCCTGTAATACACTGTCATCATCGTCATTGTTTCAACAGGGGCAACAGAACAGCTGCTGGGATCTGACGTGTACAACATGAAAAGGAGATTTGTGTTCCAATACGGATCCAACACTGTTGATTTAGAAATGTTTTCATTGAAGTAGTATTTCCTTGACATCCTATTCGACCCTTTAAACAGGTTAAATGTTGCGAGCAGTATTTTGTAAATGAGTTGTATGTATACTCATATGTTATATTTAATGACCTGTTTTTTGTTTATATGCTTTGTAATTGATATACATATACGAAAAGGCCTATATGATTTTACAATGAAAATGTTCCCTGTTTCATCAAATCACGTCAAGCTTTATTTAAAGCACATTGAACAGTCTCGACATGTACACAAGACATACAAAAACAAAGATGAACCATGTCTAACAGACAAGTACAAATTCTCATAAAAGACAGATTTGTAAGAATATATCACAAATATCTAGACCATCTAGTACAACTACGTTATTGTACACTCTGACCACTGTAATATTTCTCTCCTATCTGATTTTGCTTTCCCTAATTGCTAACTATCATTAATGTGCTTCGACAGTTTAAGTTGAGCACGAGACAACTTTCCTAAAAGAGAGGTCAACCCCTAGAAAAGTGTTCCGCCTAACTTCTGCCCAGCTTCGACTGAACTTCTCTCCTGTGTGAGTTGAGTGTTGAGGACACGGAAAGGTCACGCGTGTTGGGCTGCTCCCGTGCTCCTCCCAACCCCCCCCCCCCCCCCCCCCCCCCCCCCCCACCTCCCCATGACCATCAGAAGTAATGAGGGTTGTATGTTCTCCTGCTCAGCCGTGACACAGATCGAGGTCCCTTCAGCCGTTACAAATCTGTTTGGCTTTTGTCCACTACACCGCAATTAATAATAAACCTGGGATATAGGGAGGCAAAGGTCACCGACACAGCCACCAGCATACAGCGATGCGCGCACACACACACACACACACTAACACACACCGGTGGCCGGAGACGGCGGAAAAAGAGGGGAGAGAAACCTGAAACAGACTGTCCCACAACTTCATCTTTTCACATTAATAAGCAATTTCCCCTTCACCAGGTGGCCAAATGGGGGCCACGCTACTCTGCATATTTCATTTATTTTGTCATTTAATCTTGTGTGGAGGGAGGAATGAAAATGCTGCGACGCACAGGGAAATGGTGGTGATTTTTAAATGTCAATACGGCGGTGTGTGTAACCTTACGTTAGGACGGTATGAATATTCTCCTTTGTGAGCACATAATTGAAAACTGAGAGCAGCTTGGGAACGAAAGCCTGATGAGCAATGGTTACCTTTTTTTTCCTCTCGCTTTCTGATGAATTGGATGGGCTTTTCTTTTAGTCTAATGTCTTTGTGCGTTTGCGTGTGTGTGTGTGTGTGTGGGCGCGCGCGCATTGTCATGTCCGTTTTGTGTGTGCGCCTGTTTGACTGCGTTGTGTTTGCGTGCGCGCGTGTGTATGTTTTAGTAATTGTTTCCGATTCCCCTTAAGTTATTACCCCACACAGTAACAGTGTGTGATTGTAAAATGAGATTGCGTATGGGCTTTTAATGTGTCCCATTTAGACAGCTCGGATAGCAGATGTCATGGAGCGCCCTGGCTATACTGATGGAATATATTCATCATCCCACGGCCTGGCACACTGACGGCTTCACTCTCTCTCTCTCTTCATCTCTCTCGCTCCCTCCCTCTCTCTCCCTCTCTCTCTCCCTCTCTTTCTCTTACTCTCTCTACCCCTCTCTCGCTCTCTTTCTCTCTCTTACTCTCCCCCCCGCCCCCCTCTCTCTCTCTCTCTCTCTCAGCCCTGATTGGAGTCATTAAGCATGTGTTTCCTGCTAGAGGAGAGATCAGGGATTCACTTGTAGCAAGAAACTCCCTGATCCCTGATCACTGTGTACTCAGTCTTTCTCCCTCACACACATCTGCGCACGCACGCACACACACACACACAAAACACACACACACTCAAGTGGGTAAATGGTCACTAAACAAACTGCAAACAATATTTTCTCTGTGTGTGTGTGTGTGTGTGTGTGTGTGTGTGTGTGTGTGTGTGTGTGTGTGTGTGTAGGAGGGATCTGGAGGAGTTTTCAGAGTTCCAGAGGAGAGAGAGGGAGCGTATGGCCATGGAGAGAGAGGAGCAGGAGAAGAATGTCCAGGCTCAGAGGATGCACTTCCTACTCAGCACAAAGCAGGTACACACACACACACTGGATTCAGAGAGCCATGCGGACAGCCACTGCCACTGACAAGCCTTCATGTTCCTTTTAGCGGGGGTGGCATTGGCAGTAATTGAGATGGGGATGTATAATTTAGGGGGCACGTCCAGTAGTGTGTGTGTGTGTGTGTGTGTGTGTGTGTGTGTGTGTGTGTGTGTGTGTGTGTGTGTGTGTGTGTGTGTGTGTGTGTGTGTGTGTGTGTGTGTGTGTGTGTGTGTGTGTGTGTGTGCTGTAGGTATCTGCTGAGTGGGAGGTTTACACGGCTGCTCTTTCTCCTGGCACCCCGGTGTGCTCATAATGAAGATGAAGTAGTGTGTTGCTGGTCAGTGGGTGTGGGTGGGTGTGTCTCCACCAGGTAGTCATTTCCTTGGTGCCTGTACACTCTTTTCGTCGTCATCATCTTTCCAGCAGATTCTGTGTCTGTCCGCCTGTCCACTTACCGGTCCAGCTTCCATCATCACCCCCACTCCGGTAAAGGGAGGTTCACACAGGCGTCATGACAAACGTTGCCCGGGAATCATTGGGTTTGAAAAGGACCGGAACTGTGACATTTGACCGAAGCTGTTAAAGATTGGGCATAAAAGAGGCTGATTGTGAGAGAGATGGTGAACGAGAGAATGGCGCTGGGCTGTGCGTATGGCGGGAGAGAGGAGAAGGAAAGAGAGTGGAAGAGAGATGAACAAAGAAGTGGAAGAGTATAAAAAAAAAAGTGAATGTCTCTCTGTGGCACTGCGCTGTGGACACGGTGGGAGAGAGAGAGTAGAAGGAAATAGCTATAAGAAAATGAGAGGGAAGAGAGAGAGTAGAAGGAAATAGCTATAAGAAAATGAGAGTGAAGAGAGAGAGAATGTTAAGTGTCTCTGGGTGGTAGTGGGCTGTGCATATGTTTGCGGGACTCCTTTCCTCTCCACTGTCTGACCTTGTCACCAGGAAATGGATGGGTCTCCCACAGTTCATCCTTAACGCCAGCCACTCCGCTGGACACAAGTGGCCGCTCTGACATAGATTTACTTCCCCTGTTCAGGGGGTCAACATCATTGCTCTTCCCCAGCTCAGCGCGGTGGCCAGTCGGGGTGGGTTCACAGTGTGTTACCCCCTGCTACGATGCTACACCACCCTTCAAGTCCCTCTACCCACAGTGGCCAGAAACTAGCAGCTACATGCAAGCACAGACACACACACACATTCCACCCTGCCCTGTCCCTCTTCAGTGGCCAGGCAACAGTAGTAGCACCAAGGCAGTCCCACTCCTAGTCTGGCCTAAAAAAGGAAGTTATTAGCATATATAGTAGTTAGCTAGCAGAGCTCCTCAAAGCTTTGGTCTCCTAATTAAAGCAGAGCAGTGGATCAGTCCGATGTGAAATAATTATTATTTCCCTGTCTGTCTGTCTGTGACCAATCTCTCTATTTGAAGGGATGCAAGTCTGAGGCTAGGGCTTGGACAATACTTTCTTAGTCTGTGTGAATTTACATTGGCCCTGTGTCGGAGTTATAGCTGGAGTGGCCAACTCTAATCCCGGAGGGACACTGTGCGTGCAGGCTTTTGTTCTTGCTCAGCATTAACACACTAGCAAACAGTCATTTCTTACAAAACATTTAATCACTCTCTTTTCCTCATATGTCCAGTGTAACTGGTACAACTACTGTAAAGCGTAAGTAATGGCTGGTGTATGGCAAAGTGTTAAAAAAAAGTTCCTGTTTATTCTCCCATGCTGTATTTGTAGATAATGCATTGCTTACAGGATACTGTACATTCCCTGTCTTTCCCTTCACTCTATCCTGTTCTGCCTCTGTAGTGCCCTGGAGTATTCAACTCTCCATTCAGACCTGGGCCAGATGAGATGGAGCTGAGGCTCCGGAGGACCAAGCCCCTGCCACCCAGAAACATTCCCAGGGACAGAGCCTCTCTCCTGGGTAACACCAGCCCCTCATCCCCCTCCTTTCTCGGAGTCCCTAGAGCCTTTGGAGCCAAGCCCCTGCCTCCCATTCCCAGCAAGAAACCACAAGTGAGACATACTCAGCAATGAAAGGAAAGAGAAATATCATTGCACTATATTCCCAGTCTAGTAGTGTTATTAGTAAAAGTATAGCAGTCAAGTACCAGTATAGTACCAGTATAGTTGTCTTATTAGTACCCTTATAGTACCAGAATAGTACCAGTATAGTTGTCTTATTAGTATCATTATAGTACCAGTATAGTACCAGTATGGTTGTCATATTAGTATCATTATAGCACCAGTATAGTTGTCTTATTAGTATCATTATAGTATAGCAGTTATAGTAACAGTATAGCAGTAACAAGCAAAACACTATATTAGTAACAGCATTGGTACAGTATGGTTGTCATATTAGTATCATTATAGCACCAGTATAGTTGTCTTATTAGTATCATTATAGTACCAGTATAGTCTTATTAGTAACAGTATAGCAGTTATAGTAACAGTATAGCAGTAACAAGCAAAACACTGGTTATATTAGTAACAGCATTGGTACCAGTATAGTAATCGTATTAGTATCTTAGTATCAGTATAGCAGTCTTACTAGTAACATTATTAGTACCAGTATATCATTCTTATTAGTAACAGTATTAGTACCAGTATATCAGTCTTACTAGTAACAGTATTAGTACCAGTATATCAGTCTTACTAGTAACAGTATTAGTACCAGTATATCATTCTTACTAGTAACAGTATTAGTACCAGTATATCAGTCTTATTAGTAACAGTATTAGTATCAGTATATCAGTCTTATTAGTAACAGTATCAGTACTGTTATAGCAATCTTAGCAGTAACAGTATTAGTAGCAGTATAGTAATCGTATTAGTAACTTAGTAGCAGTATAGTAATCGTATTAGTAACTTAGTAGCAGTATATCAGTCTTACTAGTAACAGTATTAGTACCAGTCTAGTATAGTATAGTACTGGATTAGTATCATAGTAGCAGTATAGTAATCGTATTAGTAACCTAGTAGCAGTATAGTAATCATATTAATAACTTAGTATCAGTATAGTAATCATATTAGTAACTTAGTATCAGTATAGTAATCATATTAGTAACTTAGTATCAGTATAGTAATCATATTAGTAACTTAGTATCAGTATAGTAATCGTATTAATAACTTAGTAGCAGTATAGTAATCATATTAGTTACTTAGTAGCAGTATAGTAATCATATTAGAAACGTAGTAGCAGTATAACAGTCCTAATAGTAACAGTATTAGTACCAGTATAGCATTCTTTCTAGTTTAGTTTGTTTGCACAAATATAAGGACAGTTTGTAACAGTAAAAACAACAACAGTATGTGCAAGAGGGGAAAAAGTAAATCACACAGATTCCGCAGTGTGGACAAACAAACAATCAAATCAAAACTAGACGCAAAAGAGATAAAGGAATAGAACATCTAAACAGACAGTCAAGTCTGGGGTGTAGAACTGTGATGGACAGTATGTGCCTTTTTAAACAACGACAGGGACAGCTTGGCAGAATCAGGCGAGTATCAATTCCAAATCATAGGGCCTCTATAGGTCATTCAGAATTGAGAGTGGGTTGTTCTTGAATATGGGTGACCTAGCTGTTGTCTGAATTATGAAATTAATATATATAAAAAATATCTAATGTATGATCTTTGCGGTCATTTGCCTCTTGAATTTCGTCAATGAAGTAAGTAACAGCCATGTAGGGGAGAGTGAGATTTTCTGAAGCCATACTGATGTTTGTATATCAGACTTTCCTTGTTAAGATATTTGATAAATCTGTTTAATGCAAACTTCTCAACCAAAAAAATGATCTCTGGCAAAATTTGTATAGAAGTAGTAACAGTATTAGTATAGAAGACTTACTAGGAACTTAGTAACAGTACTACTACTAGTATAGCAGTATATCTGTAAAGTCTCAGGCCTCTTAGAGGAAACAGATGTGTTCACTCACTTCCTCTGACTGGTCCAATCAGGCTCCAGAGATGGGGATAACAAAGTGTCATAGAAATTATCGGAGGAGCTCTCCCCCTGGTGAGGATGATGAAAGGGGGCGCGTGGTGCCGTGAGATGATTCTTTAAACTCCCCTTAAAAAAGAATGATATCATTAAAACATGGCGGCGTGTCTCTCACGGGGCCACTGGAAGACGTTTAGACCCTCCGATCCAGGCAGATCAGCAGGTCCTGTCAGCCCAAGCTGCCGCTATTAAAGTGAGCCTATCAAACCAGGCCTCCGCCAGGGAATACTCCGCCATTTAAAACAGCCTTGATGAAGAATTCTTTAAGTACCCCTGGATTCCGGCGTGTCATCTCGTCCAGCTGTGAGAAAGATTTGATGAGAAGCGTTTGCCATTTGTGTTATTTACGGTCCAAGGCTTTTATGGTAACTGGTTCCTATTATTGGTTTCTATTAATGTAAAACATAAGTGAGCAGAAATGAGGCGTGGATCATCTCTTTTTATTAGCCCAGAGTCCCTCACCCCGGGCACTGAGATGGTGCACACACACACACACACACACACAAAGACACACGCATACACATAGAGACATGCACGCACACACTCTCTCTTATGCACACCCTGCTCCGGCTCCATCTGGCTCTTGCTAACAGGAATTCATTATAGAAGGCTGGGATGTCTAACACTGCTCCATGGATGAGATGAGCCTACATTATTTATCTGTGTTTTACCCTCGCTAAGGACAGGGTTCACCCCCATTTCCTCTCCTCCCTCTGCCTCATCCCTCTCTTTATCTCTCCCTCTTTCTCCTCCCCCCCTCACGCTCTTTCTATTACTTCCTACCACTGCCTCTACCAACCTCTCTATCTCCCTCCCTTCTTCTCTCCTTCCCTTTATCTTTCCCAGTCTCTCCCTTTGTCTCATTGTCACCCGTTTGTCTTCACTTCTCTCCCTCCCTCCCTCCCTCTCGCTCCCTCTCTTCCTCTTTCTTTCCCTCCCTGTGTTTCCCAGTGTTCTTGGTGTGTGTGTTCTCCAGTAGTGTGAGTCCAGGCCTGTCCCCAGTGTGATAACATCAGTGGTGATGGATAGGTGGAGGTGGTTGTTTGGGAAGTGTTTGGGTCTGGTCAGGCCAGGGTGCTGATCCTGTGGTGATAGGACCAAGGACAGGGGCTCCCTGCTAGCTACTCTCCCCAACCAACCAACAGCAACAAAAGCTGAAGGTCACTCCACTAAACAACAGCTACCGAACAGCACAACCACATTGAGAGAAGTTACAGGACTAAGGAAAGTTAAAGGACTATGGGAAGTTAGTGGAGACAAGGGGAAGTTACTAAACTAGACTGAGGAAAGTTACTTAACTACACAAAGAAAAGGTACTTAACCAAACTAAAGAAAGTTACTTAACTAGACGAAGGAAAGTTACTAAACTACACAAAGGAAAGTTACTTAACTAGGATAAAGAAAGCTACTTAACTACACGAAGGAAAGTTACTAAACTACACAAAGGAAAGTTACTTAACTAGGATAAAGAAAGCTACTTAACTACAAGTTGCTTAAATAGACTAAGGAAAGGTACTAAACTAGACTAAGAAAAGTTACTGTAGATTAAGGAAAGTTAATTTACTAAGGAAAGATACTGTAGACTACAGATAGTTACTAAACTAAGGAAAGTTACTGTAGACTAAGGAAAGTTACTAAGCTTTAGTAACCAAGGAAAGTTACTAAACTAGTCCAAGACTAAGGAAAGTTACTAATTAGATGAAGGAATTAGACTAAATTGGCTGTGGATTTACTGCTAAGCCATAACTACCGGTGGGGGGACGGATCAGAGAGAGAGAAGAAAGAAAGAAAGAGAATGATAGAAAGAGTTGGAGAAATAGAAAAGAGGGATAGAGGTAAAGAGATGGAGAAAGATGCAGAGAAAAGGGAGAGAGAGCCGGGAGAGACTAGAGACAAACCTCTGATTAAGACGTGATATCGAACAGAGGAAAACCGGGAAAGACCACTGCAGGGCTTCTGACTTACAGTACAGCATGTTTGATCAATGGAAAATGTTTTGAATGTTGGGGATGTATTTGTCATGCCCGCTGGTGTCTGTATAATGGCTTCCCATCTTTCCCCTGTGTGTTAGGGTCCGTTCCGTGGGCCAGCGGAGGTGTGGGCTCAGAGACAGCGTGGTCTCGAGCCGTCTCTGAGAGTCCAGACCTCCATCTCTGACCTGGAGCAGGCCCAGGACCAGCTACGCTCTGGAGAATGGAGGAACCACACCATGGAGACCATGTAAGTACACACGAACACAGATGCAGCCTTTTGTCCTAATGGATAGCAGTTATATGCTACTTTTCATCACATGAAAAAGGGCTTTACAGTGTGTGTGTGTGGATAATGGACTTCATCCACCTCCTGTGTGTGTGTGTGTGTGTGTGGCTCACACCTGAGCCTTTTGGGGAGACTGACAGTGCAACTGCAGCACTACAGCAACAGCAGGACTACAGCAACAGCAGCACTACAGCAACAGCAACATCTGAAGCATCAGAACACATTCCTTCCACAACAGAACATAATCACAGTATAACAGGGGATTATCATCACCCCACTTTAGACTAGAAAGGCTGTTTAACTCTGTAGTTTAATTACCAGCTCACTGTGTTATATTCAGACTATATTCAAACACAACCCCATTACCACAGCGCGCACACACACACACGCACACATATGAATGCATGATCCTACACACACACTATGCACACAGAAACACCACAGATAGTTCATGTGGGAATCCGATTATTCTCTGTATGTGTGTGCGAGCGTGTGCGTGTATGTGTATCTGTCTGTGTGTGCGCCTGTTCGTGGGCAAAGAGAAACGCCATTAACCCCCTGTTTGATCCACCAGCCGCCAACACCCACACTCATTTCAACTAGATGTTTCAAGGGACCACACTGAATTTGCCTGCGTACCCTCCTTGTCACCCCCACTCTCTCTCCCTTTCCAGTTGAATGTGTCTCTAATGAGTTATCAGACTCTCCAGTGTAGCGTGATGATGATGGTTTTGGGGGGGTGGGGTTAAAGTGGCTGAGGTGACAACTTCACATCTGAAGAGAACACTGTTACAGTACTGAGCGATTTCCCCTTTAAGTCAAAATTGGCTATATTGTAAAAATGTGTGTGCTTTTTGGTCTTAATTTAAGGTTAGGGTTGGGCATTAGGGTTAGCAGTGTGGTTAATTTTAGGGTTAGGGTTGCACATTTTGGGGAATATTCAGAGGTGGAAACTTTCCGTGGGAATTAACGGAAATATATGCAAATTAATATTAATACCATTTAAATGTAGCTGTTTTTTATATATACGTATTTACCATATCATATGGAGACAAACATAAACCTTATCAAAAGTAGACATAATTGCAAATGATTAAATCCTTCCAAAAACGATTTAGTTTACGAATTGAACTTTAATTAAATGAGTTGACTCTTCATATGGGATGATTTCACTGAACAACATAAAGGGAATATTGAATGATCCTCAATGATCCATCACATCTCCCAAAAACATTTTCAACATACATCTGTAATATGATACTCAAGAAACTAAAGCTTTGGTTATCTTCCTCTGAGGCTTCAATGTCTTCTCCCTGGACCTCCTCAATGTCCACCTCTTGAACATCAGACTATGAGGCCTCATCTTCACTGTCACTTTCCAACCTTGTTGAGGATGGCTCGTTGTCAGGCTCAAAAAGCCTCAAATTTGCCCGGATGGCCACCAATTTTTCAAACCTTGTATTGGTCAGCCTGTTGCGTGCTTGGGTGTGTGTGTTCCCAAACAAGGGCATGTTGCGCTCTGATGCGGCTGATGTTGGTGGGATTTGGAGGATGGAGGCAACAGGGGAAAGAGCCTCAGATCCACAAAGTCCCTTCCACCAGGTGGCTGATGAGATATGTTGGCACGACTGCCATATTGCATCTCCATGCCAAAGCCCTTGCTTGGAAGTGTACTTCGCCAGACTGCCAAGAACCTTGCCCTCATCCAGGCCAAGGTGGCGAGACACGGTAGTGATGACACCATAGACCTTGTTGATCTCTACACCAAACAGGATGCTCTTGCCAGCATACTTGGGCCTTCAGCTCGTCTGCATTGAAGAGACCGGTATGTCTGTGCTCTTGTAGAATACTGGTTGAGGGGTGGAGATGATATAGTTAATTATTCATTGCCAACAAACATTCGACCACCCTTCAGAGATGATTGCAATACAGTCTGCTTTCTCTATGATTTGCTTGACGTTCACTTGAACTCTGTTGAACTCTGCATCCAGCAAATGAGTAGATAAAACATGTCTGGTTGGAGGGGTGTATGCTGGGCGAAGAACATTCAGAAATCTCTTCCAATACACATTGCCTGTGAGCATCAGATGTGAACCAGTTGCATACACAGCTCGAGAAAGACATTCATCAGCATTTCTCTGACTACTTTTTAAAATATTTTTTATATATTTTTTTATTTCACCTTTATTTAACCAGGTAGGCTAGTTGAGAACAAGTTCTCATTTGCAACTGCGACCTGGCCAAGATAAAGCATAGCAGTGTGAACAGACAACACAGAGTTACACATGGAGTAAACAATTAACAAGTCAGTAACACAGTAGAAAAAAAAGGGGAGTCTATATACATTGTGTGCAAAAGGCATGAGGAGGTAGGCAAATAATTACAATTTTGCAGATTAACAACACTGGAGTGATAAATGATCAGATGGTCATGTACAGGTAGAGATATTGGTGTGCAAAAGAGCAGAAAAGTAAATAAATAAAAACAGTATGGGGATGAGGTAGGTAAAAATGGGTGGGCTGTTTACCGATAGACTATGTACAGCTGCAGCGCTCGGTTAGCTGCTCAGATAGCTGCTCAGATAGCAGATGTTTGAAGTTGGTGAGGGAGATAAAAGTCTCCAACTTCAGCGATTTTTGCAATTCGTTCCAGTCACAGGCAGCAGAGAACTGGAACGAAAGGCGGCCAAATGAGGTGTTGGCTTTAGGGATGATCAGTGAGATACACCTGCTGGAGCGCGTGCTACGGATGAGTGTTGCCATCGTGACCAGTGAACTGAGATAAGGCGGAGCTTTACCTAGCATGGACTTGTAGATGACCTGGAGCCAGTGGGTCTGGCGACGAATATGTAGCGAGGGCCAGCCGACTAGAGCATACAAGTCGCAGTGGTGGGTGGTATAAGGTGCTTTAGTGACACTGTGATAAACTGCATCCAGTTTGCTGAGTAGAGTGTTGGAAGCAATTTTGTAGATGACATCGCCAAAGTCGAGGATCGGTAGGATAGTCAGTTTTACTAGGGTAAGTTTAGCGGCGTGAGTGAAGGAGGCTTTGTTGCGGAATAGAAAGCCGACTCTTGATTTGATTTTCGATTGGAGATGTTTGATATGAGTCTGGAAGGAGAGTTTGCAGTCTAGCCAGACACCTAGGTACTTATAGATGTCCACATATTCAAGCTCGGAACCATCCAGGGTGGTGATGCTGGTCAGGCGTGCGGGTGCAGGCAGCGAACGGTTGAAAAGCATGCATTTGGTTTTACTAGCGTTTAAGAGCAGTTGGAGGCCACGGAAGGAGTGTTGTATGGCATTGAAGCTCGTTTGGAGGTTAGATAGCACTGTCCAAGGACGGGCCGGAAGTATATAGAATGGTGTCGTCTGCGTAGAGGTGGATCAGGGAATCGCCCGCAGCAAGAGCAACATCATTGATATATACAGAGAAAAGAGTCGGCCCGAGGATTGAACCCTGTGGCACCCCCATAGAGACTGCCAGAGGACCGGACAGCATGCCCTCCGATTTGACATACTGAACTCTGTCTGCAAAGTAATTGGTAAACCAGGCAAGGCAGTCATCCGAAAAACCGAGGCTACTAAGTCTGCCGATAAGAATATGGTGATTGACAGAGTCGAAAGCCTTGGCAAGGTCGATGAAGACGGCTGCACAGTACTGTCTTTTATCGATGCGGTTATGATATCGTTTAATACCTTGAGCGTGGCTGAGGTGCATCCGTGACCGGCTCGGAAACCAGATTGCACAGCGGAGAAGGTACGGTGGGATTCGAGATGGTCAGTGACCTGTTTGTTGACTTGGCTTTCGAAGACCTTAGATAGGCAGGGCAGGATGGATATAGGTCTGTAACAGTTTGGGTCCAGGGTGTCTCCCCCTTTGAAGAGGGGGATGACTGCGGCAGATTTCCAATCCTTGGGGATCTCAGACGATATGAAAGAGAGGTTGAACAGGCTGGTAATAGGAGTTGCGACAATGGCGGCGGATAGTTTCAGAAATAGAGGGTCCATATTGTCAAGCCCAGCAGATTTGTACGGGTCCAGGTTTTGCAGCTCTTTCAGAACATCTGCTATCTGGATTTGGGTAAAGGAGAACCTGGAGAGGCTTGAGTGAGTAGCTGCGGGGGGGGCGGAGCTGTTGGCCGAGGTTGGAGTAGCCAGGCGGAAGGCATGGCCAGCCGTTGAGAAATGCTTGTTGAAGTTTTCGATAATCATGGATTTATCGGTGGTGACCGTGTTACCTAGCCTCAGTGCAGTGGGCAGATGGGAGGAGGTGCTCTTGTTCTCCATGGACTTCACAGTGTCCCAGAACTTTTTGGAGTTGGAGCTACAGGATGCAAACTTCTGCCTGAAGAAGCTGGCCTTAGCTTTCCTGACTGACTGCGTGTATTGGTTCCTGACTTCCCTGAACAGTTGCATATCGTGGGGACTATTCGATGCTATTGCAGTCCGCCACAGGATGTTTTTGTGCTGGTCGAGGGCAGTCAGGTCTGGAGTGAACCAAGGGCTATATCTGTTCTTAGTTCTGCATTTTTTGAACGGAGCATGCTTATCTAAAATGGTGAGGAAGTTACTTTTGAAGAATGACCAGGCATCCTCAACTGACGGGATGAGGTCAATGTCCTTCCAGGATACCCGGGCCAGGTCGATTAGAAAGGCCTGCTCACAGAAGTGTTTTAGGGAGCGTGAGGCAGTGATCGCTGAGATCCTGGTTGAAGACAGCGGAGGTGTATTTGGAGGGCCAGTTGGTCAGGATGACGTCTATGAGGGTGCCCTTGTTTACAGATTTAGGGTTGTACCTGGTGGGTTCCTTGATGATTTGTGTGAGATTGAGGGCATCTAGCTTAGATTGTAGGACTGCCGGGGTGTTAAGCATATCCCAGTTTAGGTCACCTAACAGAACAAACTCTGAAGCTAGATGGGGGGCGATCAATTCACAAATGGTGTCCAGGGCACAGCTGGGAGCTGAGGGGGGTCGGTAGCAGGCGGCAACAGTGAGAGACTTCTGGAGAGACTAATTTTCAAAATTAGTAGTTCGAACTGTTTGGGTATGGACCTGGAAAGTATGACATTACTTTGCAGGCTATCTCTGCAGTAGACTGCAACTCCTCCCCTTTTGGCAGTTCTATCTTGACGGTAAATGTTATAGTTGGGTATGGAAATCTCAGAATTTTTGGTAGCCTTCCTGAGCCAGGATTCAGATACGGCAAGGACATCAGGGTTAGCAGAGTGTGCTAAAGCAGTGAGTAAAACAAACTTAGGGAGGAGGCTTCTGATGTTGACATGCATGAAACCAAGGCTTTTTCGATCACAGAAGTCAACAAATGAGGGTGCCTGGGGACATGCAGGGCCTGGGTTTACCTCCACATCACCCGCGGAACAGAGGAGGAGTAGAATGAGGGTGCGGCTAAAGGCTATCAAAACTGGTCGCCTAGAGCGTTGGGGACAGAGAATAAAAGAAGCAGATTTCTGGGCATGGTAGAATATATTCAGGGCATAATGCGCAGACAGGGGTATGGTGGGGTGCGGGTACAGCGGAGGTAAGCCCAGGCACTGGGTGATGATGAGAGAGGTTGTATCACTGGACATGCTGGTTGTAATGGGTGAGGTCACCGCATGTGTGGGAGGTGGGACAAAGGAGGTATCAGGGGTATGAAGAGTGGAACTAGGGGCTCCATTGTAAACTAAAACAATGATAACTAACCTGAACAACAGTATACAAGGCATATTGACATTTGAGAGAGACATACAGCGAGGCATACAGCAATCACAGGTGTTGAATTGGGAGAGCTAGCTAAAACAGTAGCTAAAACAGTAGGTGAGACAACCACAGCTAATCAGCTAGCACAACAACAGCAGGTAAAATGGCGTTGACTAGGCAGGGAGGGTCGGATTAACTACACACAGAGCCTGAGTGCGGCTGGGGCCGACAGATAAAACATAAACAAGCAGAATGGAGTACCGTGATTAATGGACAGTCCAGCATGCATCAGCTATGTAGCCAAGTGATCAGTGTCCAGGGGGCAGCGGTGGATGGGGCAGGGAAGCTGGACTGGCGAGTATTATCCAGGTTAAAAAACTGGCTGGCTGTGCAGAAGGTTAAAGGTAAAAGCCGCTAGCAGTGGCTGACAATGACTGAATAGCTTGTAGCTAGTTAGCTGGTTAGCTTCTGGAGGTTCTTGAGTGTGTTCTAAAAATTAAAAATAATAACGATTCCGTATCACATTGGGTGAGGCAGGTTACCGGAAGGTATAAACAAAATAAAAATCGAAAAGAGATTGAAAGTAAATATGGGTCCAGTGAGTGTTTGGGATGCGGCGATTCAGACGGTTAGCAGGCCTGTGCTAACAAACTAACAGTTAGTAGGCCGGGGCTAAACAAGGTAGCAGTTAGCGGACCGGGGCTAAACAAGGTAGCAGTTAGCGGACCGGGGCTAAACAAGCTAGCAGTTTGCAGGCCGAATTAGCAAGCAAGGAGATAGCAAGGGCTAGAAAGTTAGCCTTTGGGGGGCGTCGCGATGGAGCGAGTCTGTTTATGCCTCTTCATGCGGTGACATCGATAGACTGGTCGTGGGTCCAGATATTGTAGCCCAGGAGTATGCTTCGGTGGTAGCACAGGAGCTCTGGCCGGGCTAGCTTCAAGCTAAGTGGGTGGAAACGCTAGCCAGGAGTAATCTTGCGGTTAGCTAGTTAGCTAGTTATGAAGATCCAGCTGAAAATGTTCCGTTAGCGGTGGGAATCCGGGGATAAAAAAATAATAATAGGTCCGTTATGCTCTGGTTAGAGTCGCGTTGTTCGAACTGGCGAGAGCTTTCCGAGCTAAAGGTTAGCTGATGACCGGTTAGCTGAAGACCGCTAGCAATGGTTTGCTGACTGATAGCTGGTAGTTAGCTGGCTAGCTTCAGTTGAGGGGTTCCGGATCCGAAGTAAATATAAATACTTTAGGAAAAAATAGCTACATTGGGTGAGGCGGGTTGCAGGAGAGTCAAAAAAGTCAAAAAAAACTTCTGATTCCAGGAGGACCGTGAGCTGTTGCTATCGATAGGGTGGCTGATTCATCATTTTCACCTCAAATTAGAAGTAGAGGGACTTTTGTCAGAGGTTGCTTGTTGTGAGCGCTGAGGGAACTTTTAGGCACTTGGCCAGATGATTCTGCATCTTTGTTGCATTCTTCACATATGATTTGGCATAGTATTTGCAAAAGTACACAGCTTTTCCTTATACATTCGCTGCAGTGAAATGTCTTCACACATCAGATAGTACACGTGGCATTTTCCTGTAAAAATTTGAAAAAATGAGTCAAAAAAAATAAATACAATTCCATGTACAGATAAATAGTTAAGCAGTTAGATTAAACAACTCCTTTGTGAGATAAATGTGTTAAAATGAAACATGTATGGAAACAGGTGAATTAACACTCCTCAGTTAACAGGCTCAAGCAAGCTAAAACCCACATGGTAGCAACTAGCATAAATTGTTAAGTTAAAAATGATTTAAACACACTTTGCTGTAAGCTACTATTTACTAGTTAACAAAAAATCATGTAGGTCATATAAAATATATTCACCCGACCCAGTATTGTAATCAAAACTTACCAGAAAGCATGTAGTCCTTGGCTCAGACAGTATAGTAGTGTGGGCTCAATAGCATCTCATTAGTGTGCAAGATCTTGAGAATCAGCTGTACATGTGATGGAAGAGTGCACTGCACATGTGATGGAAGAATGCATTGTGCATGCAGAGGGTTTGCAATTCCATTGAATTGGGGATAGTTTAACCAAAATATGCCACAATACCTAGAATTGCCCTATGTTTCCCACAGAAAAGGTTCACTGTTAATGAGCTAAGTTTTTTGATGAATTTAAGCTAGTGACCACTCTGCAGAGCCTCCCCCAGAACAAGATTCATGACAAAAAAACGCTTCACTAATGCTAGTGGGTCATTGTCTTCAGTACATGCTCAGATGGGAGTGTATACATATGGCCACTTATTGAACAGGATGTTACCAAATGAAGACTACTGAATTCAAGCTATAGTACAGGACAAGTGAGCTCTGCCTAGACCCAGAGAAGACAAAGAGACTGGAGATGTGAGAAAGAAAGTGATGCAGTCCTTCCGTACCCTGGTCACACACAGCCTAAAGCATCTGAGTCCAGGTTTAACAGGCACATTATCAGTCTCAGTTGACTGAAACAACACAGTCTGCACGCACACACACACACACACACACACGCGCGCACACACACACACACACACACACACACACACACACACACGTCTGTCTCAGTTGACTTAAACAGCACAGTCTGCACGCACACACACACACACACACACACACACACACACACACACACACACACACACACACACACACACACACACACACACACACACACACACACACACACACACACACACACACACGTCTGTCTCAGTTGACTTAAACAGCACAGTCTGCACGCACACACGCACGCACTCACACACATCTGTCTCAGTTGACTGAAACCACACAGCTTATGTAGTCACACACGGACACGGGAGACTGATCAACTCAACAACCTCCCCCTGCTCCTCCCTTTCTCTCTCTCTCTCTCTCTCTCTCTCTCTCTCTCTCTCTCTCTCTCCTCACCCTCATGGTTTTTGGTGGCAGTGTCTGTGCTCATATGCCCATGTGTGTGTGCCTGTGTGTGTGTAAATGTGTATGTGTGTGTTGTCACCGGGCCCGGCAGCTCGGCCTCAGCCCAAAGATCCCTGGTGAGGAGTCAAACTTTCCTTAATAGCCCTGAATGAATAAAAACTAGCCTATTAAAAGGCAATCGGGAGGCAATAAGAGCCGTGAGTGGAACCAGCCGGCGAGGCGAGGCATGCCCGGGCCCAGTGCAGCCTGGGACATTGGGGCCACATTAATATCACGCCGCTGATGTCCCTCCCATGTGCACATTAGCTCGGACTGCTGGGTAATCTGTCTTGTAGGGTCTCTGGTGGCCACAGAGTGTCTTTGCCGCCTTGTTTGTGTTTGTGTGTAGACGTGTGTGTGCACGTGCGTGGGCGCCATGCAGGACCATCGCTTAAACTGACCAATTCCAGGTTTGTCATGCCACCTTGTGTGGTGTACACGTCCCTCTCTCTTCCTTGTCTCTCTATAACTATGTATAGTAGGAAATGAGTTCACTAGCTCTTGAATACATCAGACTAGTGATAGATGCTGATTATTTATTTGCTACATGCATTATATTATTGGCAAACACAATTTCCACACAGCCTGAGATGTTAATGTAAGTGCTATTTTATTTAACTAGGCAAGCCATTTAAGAACAAATTCTTATTTACAATGACGGCCTACCCCGGCCAAACCCTAACCTGGATGACGCTGGGCCAATTGTGCGCCGCCCTATGGAACTCCCAATCACAGCCGGTTGTGATATAGACTGGAATCGAACCAGGGTGACGCCTCTAGCACTGAGATACAGTGCCTTAGACCGCTGTGCCACTTGTGAGCCCACTATACATACGCGAACGCTACTATACATACGCCAACTCAACAAAAAAAACTCAATGTGGAAAGCGTATCTATTGAGTAGGGTTTTAATACAAACCCAGCTAGCACATTTGGTTCCTTGACAGTTGTGGGAATGTAAGATTTTGGTTTCCCATTGGTTCTGGGAACGAAGCCATAAGTTCCCTGACCGGTAACGTTTTTAAACGTTCTGAGAACGGAAGTGATTATTTTGCCTGTTCTAGGAACATACATTTTTAGGTTGCAGGCAGGTTCTAAGAACGTTTTACTATGGTTCCCTGAGAACATTTTTCAATAAAATGTTGAATAAAATTGTTAGTTTAGGTTAACTGCCTTGAGCTCAGATAGGACACTTGGAAATTAATTTGCTTAGGTATTAATCATGCAAACCCATTTCTTTTTTTATTCTGGCACTTCGTCAGTGAGATTCAAACCTTTGAACTTCTGCTCTTTATCCATAGAATTAGTACACTGCGCCACCAGGATGGCAGGCAGGTCACCTGTAATAAAAGTCAGTATTTGGTGTCCATCCATGTCTGAGGATGTCGGAAGATGATGTGGAAACTGACCTCTAGGGGCAACAGTGAGTAATGGAGTCCAGGTGAGTCCGGTGAAGCGCTGGTGCGACTAACGATGGTGACAGGTGTGTGTAATGATTAGACGTCGGCTGAGGGGTGACGTGGGAGCCTGTCGAGCCAACCGAGGCTTATGAGCCTCTCGAGCCAGCTGAGGCATGGGAGCCTGACAAGCCAGCTGAGGCATGGGAGCCTGACAAGCCAGCTGAGGCATGGGAGCCTGACAAGCCAGCTGAGGCATGGGAGCCTGACAAGCCAGCTGAGGCATCCCCGGTTGCTTCGGCAGCGGGACCCAACATCTCCAACAAAAAAACAAAAAACTCCCTGATGCTTCCAATTGTGGTGTCTGCGTTCTGTAACGATTCCGTACTTTAAACAGAACCATGAGGAAACCTGTACGAAACAATATGCTGAATTACTGAAACCACCAAAAAGTATCATGCACGATTCCCAGAACTTCGTGGGAAAGATGTTTGCAAAATAACCATAGGACAACCACACTCTCACCAAGCTCTAAGAAACATATGGTTCTCAGAATGTTATGTGCTAGCTGGGTAGCGCCTAGGTAGCTTTTTTGTTTGTTTGTTTGTTTAGTGATGTACTCAAGTTGACCCCCACCCCCCGACACACACGCACACACCTAGTGCACAGGATACATATTCCCCCAAGCAATGTGTCTGGGGTGTAATTTACAAAATCAACCTGACGGAAATTAACAGCTGGCTTTCCTCCTCAGCAGTAGCGATTTACCTTGAACACCAGCAAACAACGAAAAACAACCACACACACACCTAACTCTTATATGTAGTGATAAGCTCTGCAGACAAAAAGTCCCATTTGGCTGCAGAAACACACTATAGAGCAGGGGTGGGCAACTCCAGTCCTCGGGGGCCTGATTTGGTGTCCCACTTTTTCTCCATCCCTAGCGAACACAGCTCATTAATCAAATTGCATTCTAAACTGAAGATCATGATTAGGTGATTATTGGGGTCAGGTGTGTTAGCTGGGGCAAAACTCTGACACCAATAAGGCCCCCGAGGACTGGAATTGCCCAACCCTGCTGTAGAGGCTCTTTGAGTGTGTGGGGGGAATTTGGATGGAAATCAGACGTGTGTGTGTGTGTGTGTGTGTTCAAATTGAGTAGTGATGGTGTGTTTCCTGGGTCATTTCCACTGTGTGGTCCAAAGCAGAGAGACATGAGACAAGGCCTGCATCGTTAGACTGGACCAGCAGGCACTCATGTAATATCAGACTGGGATGGAGATGAAGAGAGGAGCCTGCCATCATGGAGGGAGGGATGGAGGGAGGTGGGATCGAATCGGAGGCCCATACTGAATGTTGTGTCTAGGAATTGTCTTAGAGATGGGGCTTCGGTTTACAGAGATCGGACTGTATATTGTCTTGAAGGTGCACTGGAATCTATCGAAACAAGTAGATACCTCATGACATTATTGTCGACGTTGTTGACATGAGACTTCATAGGTCCTCTCCTCTCCTTCTCTCCAGGTTCCAGCCGTTCTCTAAGGCCCATCAGAACAGGAGTTATGAGAGGATGCTCCACACCTCCTCTTCCTTCCAGCCTGTCCCCTACGGGACCAAACACTTCAGAGAGGAACACCAGGAGAACCTGCAGGGGAAACAGGTACCAATGTTGTTTTCTTTGTGCGTGTGTTTTCCCGCTGGGAATTCCTGTTCCTCTCACATCATCCTCTGTGCATTGTGTATGATTCAAGTCAACCTTTTTTGTTGTTGGACATCCTGCTATCTTTTTGACTATGTTGTTATTTGAGATATGAATCTGTTCAATATCTGAAGACACACACAGCCTCAGTTTAAGAAACAACACTCGCTTTTACACATGGAGAGCACTCTAACACAACCTCCCAACTTCAGCTATACACATTTGTCAAACCTGACAGCAATTTAATAAATCCATGCACTCTCTCACGCGCAAATGCGCACGCACGCACGCACGCACACACGCACGCACACGCACACACACACACACACACACACACACACACACACACACACACACACACACACACACACACACACACAATCACCCTGGCCACAGTCAAATTCCACACACACACACCTGCGGGGATGCATACGTAAATGAGTGGGCTGTGGCAGCAGCAGTGTGGTCGGCCCCAGGCATTAGGTAATTGAGTGTGTCTTTGCTCAAGGCCTTTCATGGATCAGGGTTTTTTATTAGCTCTGTTCCCAGCAGCCACAGCCCAGCAGCACGCGCGCACACACACACACACACACACACACACCAATTGCCTGGAAACGAGGCAAATGAGAGAACACTTTGCCCAGAATGAGATAAACAAGGCGGCACGCCACAGGGTCTCCCGCCGCTGACGGCAGGGGCAGGATATGTCGCGTGTCTCAGCAACACTGGACACTTTGCTAGGGGGATGTGTGTGTTGAGATGTGTCAAGCAGGGTTTCCGTCATGAAAATGTTGCGCCGGACATTTGACCGGCAGCATTTTAATTTACCAGACATTTGAGAAATGTACCGGACCCATAATGCATTGGGTGCGTAACCTGATTAGGGCGTCTACCCACGCTGCTCAGAGTGACAGAAATATCAATCACATGTAGATTATGGTAATTCATATTAACAGAACATGCAAGTCTAGGATGCAACTATGTATGTCCTTCTTACCGAATTCCAATGTGCACTTTGATGATGTTTAGATTCACTTTCCACATGTACTTTTCCTCAGCCAACAAGATGAGTAACGAACAGCAAATCCCAAGCCTATATCAATCTACTATCCCCATAGTAGAAAAGTTAACCTATTATATTGGTCATCTTGTCGAGAAAAAAATGGCCTATACCAAACAGGCTCTGGGACATTTGTGGGACAATAGATCCCAAATACGTTCAACCAATAGAAACAGGCTACAGTAAATAACAAAGTTAAAAAGCAATGATTCTGATGCAACAGATCAGAACATTTAGCTTAAAATGTTGCAAAATGATTATTTCTTCACATTATAAGCGCAGCAATGGGCACCGCCCGAATGTTTGTTTCATAATACATTTAGCGGGAAAACACCACTGTCGAAATGAGAAATTTAGAAAGAGGGGAAATCTAAAGATGCAAGAACTATGGATTGCTAATATGACTAGGATTGTGCCTTTTGGCTACTGGACACTGAAGGAAAGTGGATCTCTGATCTCTCTTTTGAAGAACATATCAAGACTGTTTCAAGGACAGCTTTTTTCCATCTACGTAACATTGCAAAAATCTGAAACTTTCCAAAAATTATGCAGAAAAATGAATCCATGCTTTTGTTACTTCTAGGTTAGACTACTGCAGTGCTCTACTTTCCGTCTACCCGGATAAAGCAATAAATAAACTTCAGTTAGTGCTAAATACGGCTGCTAGAATCCTGACTAGAACCCCAAAATTTGATCCTATTACTCCAGTGCTAGCCTCCCTACACTGGCTTCCTATCGAGGCAAGGGCTGATTTCAAGGTTTTACTGCTAACCTACGAAGCATTACATAGGCTTGCTCCTACCTACCTCTTTGATTTGGTCCTGCCGTACATACCTACACGTACGCTACGGTCACAAGACGCAGGCCTCCTAATTGTCCCTAGAATTTCTAAGCAAACAGCTGGAGGCAGGGCTTTCTCTTATAGAGCTCCATTTTTATGGAATGGTCTGCCTACCCATGTAAGAGACGCAAACTCGGTCTCAACCTTTAAGTCTTTACTGAAGACTCATCTCTTTAGTGGGTCATATGATTGAGTGTAGTCTGGCCCAGGAGTGTGAAGGTGAACGGAAAGGTTCTGGAGCAACGAACCACCCTTGCTGTCTCTGCCTGGCCGGTTCCCCTCTTTCCACTGGGATTCTCTGCCTCTTGCCCTATTACAGGGGCTGAGTCTACTTCCGGCGCCGACAGAGATGGCCGCCTCGCTTCGCGTTCCTAGGAAACTATGCAGTGTTTTGTTTTTTTACGTGTTATTTCTTACATTAGTACACCAGGTCATCTTAGGTTTCATTACATACAGTCGAGAAGAACTACTGAATATAAGATCAGCGTCAACTCACCATCAGTACGACCAAGAATATGTTTTTCGCGACGCGGATCCTGTGTTCTGCCTTTCACCCAGGACAACGGAATGGATCCCATGCAGCGACCCAAAAATATGACTCCGAAAAAGAGGGAAACGAGGCGGTCTTCTGGTCAGACTCCGGAGACGGGCACATCGTGCACCACTCCCTAGCATTCTTCTCGCCAATGTCCAGTCTCTTGACAACAAGGTTGATGAAATCCGAGCAAGGGTAGCATTCCAGAGGGACATCAGAGACTGTAACGTTCTTTGCTTCACGGAAACATGGCTCACTGGAGAGACGCTATCGGAGGCGGTGCAGCCAGCGGGTTTCTCCACGCATCGCGCCGACAGAAACAAACATCTTTCTGGTAAGAAGAGGGGCGGGGGCGTATGCCTTATGGCTAACGAGACATGGTGTGATGAAAGAAACATACAGGAACTCAAATCCTTCTGTTCACCTGATTTAGAATTCCTCACAATCAAATGTAGACCGCATTATCTACCAAGAGAATTCTCTTCGATTATAATCACAGCCGTATATATCCCCCCCCCCAAGCAGACACATCGATGGCTCTGAACAAACTTTTTTTGACTCTTTGCAAACTGGAATCCATTTATCCGGAGGCTGTATTCATTGTAGCTGGGGATTTTAACAAAGCTAATCTGAAAACAAGACTCCCTAAATTTGATCAGCATATCGATTGCGCAACCAGGGGTGGAAAAACCTTGGATCATTGTTACTCTAACTTCCGCGACGCATATAAGGCCCTGCCCCGCCCTCCTTTCGGAAAAGCTGACCATGACTCCATTTTGTTGATCCCTGCCTACAGACAGAAACTAAAACAAGAGGCTCCCACGCTGAGGTCTGTCCAACGCTGGTCCGACCAAGCTGACTCCACACTCCAAGACTGCTTCCATCACGTGGACTGGGACATGTTTCGTATTGCGTCAGATAACAATATTGACGAATACGCTGATTCGGTGTGCGAGTTCATTAGAACGTGCGTTAAAGATGTCGTTCCCATAGCAACGAATAAAACATTCCCTAACCAGAAACCGTGGATTGATGGCAGCATTCGCGTGAAACTGAAAGCGCAAACCACTGCTTTTAATCAGGGAAAGGTGACTGGTAACATGACCGAATACAAACAGTGCAGCTATTCCCTCCGCAAGGCTATCAAACAAGCTAAGCGTCAGTACAGAGACAAAGTAGAATCTCAATTCAACGGCTCAGACACGAGGCATGTGGCAGGGTCTACAGTCAATCACGGACTACAAGAAGAAATCCAGCCCAGTCACGGACCAGGATGTCCTGCTCCCAGGCAGACTAAATAACTTTTTTGCCCGCTTTGAGGACAATACAGTGCCACTGACACGGCCTGCAACGAAAACATGCGGACTCTCCTTCACTGCAGCCGAGGTGAGTAAGACATTTAAACGTGTTAACCCTCGCAAGGCTGCAGGCCCAGACGGCATCCCCAGCCGCGCACTCAGAGCATGCGCAGACCAGCTGGCCGGTGTGTTTACGGACATATTCAATCAATCCCTATACCAGTCTGCTGTTCCCACATGCTTCAAGAGGGCCACCATTGTTCCTGTCCCCAAGAAAGCTAAGGTAACTGAGCTAAACGACTACCGCCCCGTAGCACTCACTTCCGTCATCATGAAGTGCTTTGAGAGACTAGTCAAGGACCATATCACCTCCACCCTACCCGACACCCTAGACCCACTCCAATTTGCTTACCGCCCAAATAGGTCCACAGACGATGCAATCTCAACCACACTGCACACTGCCCTAACCCATCTGTACAAGAGGAATACCTATGTGAGAATGCTGTTCATCGACTACAGCTCGGCATTCAACACCACAGTACCCTCCAAGCTCGTCATCAAGCTCGAGACCCTGGGTCTCAACCCCGCCCTGTGCAACTGGGTACTGGACTTCCTGACGGGCCGCCCCCAGGTGGTGAGGGTAGGCAACAACATCTCCTCCCCGCTGATCCTCAACACTGGGGCCCCACAAGGGTGCGTTCTGAGCCCTCTCCTGTACTCCCTGTTCACCCATGACTGCGTGGCCACGCACGCCTCCAACTCAATCATCAAGTTTGCGGACGACACAACAGTTTGATTACCAACAACGACGAGACGGCCTACAGGGAGGAGGTGAGGGCCCTCGGAGTGTGGTGTCAGGAAAATAACCTCACACTCAACGTCAACAAAACTAAGGAGATGATTGTGGACTTCAGGAAACAGCAGAGGGAACACCCCCCTATCCACATCGATGGAACAGTAGTGGAGATGGTAGCAAGTTTTAAGTTCCTCGGCATACACATCACAGACAAACTGAATTGGTCCACTCACACAGACAGCATCGTGAAGAAGGCGCAGCAGCGCCTCTTCAACCTCAGGAGGCTGAAGAAATTCGGTTTGTCACCAAAAGCACTCACAAACTTCTACAGATGCACAATCGAGAGCATCCTGGTGGGCTGTATCACCGCCTGGTACGGCAACTGCTCCGCCCACAACCGTAAGGCTCTCCAGAGGGTAGTGAGGTCTGCACAACGCATCACCGGGGGCAAACTACCTGCCCTCCAGGACACCTACACCACCCGATGTTACAGGAAGGCCATAAAGATCATCAAGGACATCAACCACCCGAACCACTGCCTGTTCACCCCGCTATCATCCAGAAGGCGAGGTCAGTACAGGTGCATCAAAGCTGGGACCGAGAGACTGAAAAACAGCTTCTATCTCAAGGCCATCAGACTGTTAAACAGCCACCACTAACATTGAGTGGCTGCTGCCAACACACTGACACTGACACTGACTCAACTCCAGCCACTTTAATAATGGGAATTGATGGGAAATGATGTAAATATATCACTAGCCACTTTAAACAATGCTACCTTATATAATGTTACTTACCCTACATTATTAATCTCATATGCATACGTATATACTGTACTCTATATCATCGACTGCATCCTTATGTAATACATGTATCACTAGCCACTTTGTTTACATACTCACCTCATGTATATACTGTTCTCGATACCATCTACTGTATCCTGCCTATGCTGCTCTGTACCATCACTCATTCATATATCCTTATGTACATATTCTTTATCCCCTTACACTGTGTATAAGACAGTAGTTTTGGAATTGTTAGTTAGATTACTTGTTGGTTATTACTGCATTGTCGGAGCTAGAAGCACAAGCATTTCGCTACACTCGCATTAACATTTGCTAACCATGTGTATGTGACAAATAAAATTTGATTTGATTTGAGTGACTGGCTTACTGGTGCTCTTTCATGCCGTCCCTAGGAGGGGTGCGTCACTTGAGTGGGTTGAGTCACTGATGTGATCTTCCTGTCTGGGTTGGCGCCCTCCCTTGGGTTGTGCCGTGGCAGAGATCTTTGTGGGCTATACTCGGCCTTGTCTCAGGATGGTAAGTTGGTGGTTGAAGATATCCCTCTAGTGGTGTGGGGGCTGTGCTTTGGCAAAGTGGGTGGGGTTATATCCTTCCTGTTTGGCCCTGTCCGGGGGTATCATCGGATGGGGCCACAGTGTCTCCTGACCCCTCCTGTCTCAGCCTCCAGTATTTATGCTGCAGTAGTCGGGGGGTTAGGGTCAGTTTGTTATATCTGGAGTACTTCTCCTGTCTTATCTGGTGTCCTGTGTGAATTTAACTATGCTCTCTCTAATTCTCTCTTTCTTTCTCTCTCTCGGAAGACCTGAGCCCTAGGACCATGCCTCAGGACTGCCTGGCATGATGACTCCTTGCTGTCCCCAGTCCACCTGGCCGTGCTGCTGCTCCAGTTTCAACTGTTCTGCCTGCGGCTATGGAATCCTGACCTGTTCACCGTACGTGCTACCTGTCGCAGACCTATTATTGGACCATGCTGGTCATTTATGAACATTTGAACATCTTGGCCATGTTCTGTTATAATCTCCACCCGGCACAGTCAGAAGAGGACTGGCCACCCCTCATAGCCTGGTTCCTTTCTAGGTTTCTTCCTAGGTTTTGTCCTTTCTAGGGAGTTTTTCCTAGCCAACGTGCTTCAAATTTGATAACCAATAGAAGCTGAGAGAGAGACTACTGGTTTCAAAGGCATGTGGAAGTCTTTTATAAAATAATTGCCTCCGCGGATATGGTCGGACTTTGCCTGGCTACTTTGAAGCAACGTAAAACATGCCTCACAATATGTAGTGAAACATTCAGGTTTCAAACCATTAAGTAGCTACATAGCTATATTTTCAAAATGCATTCTGCCTCCAGCTCAATGCAAATTGGTGTGTGACGTACTGATGAAGCCTTCCTTCCATTGCCTATGCGTTTGAATGGCGAATGGGAAGCGCGCTTCAATTAGGCTACCAGTTGAGAAATAGGCCTAGAAATCGTAGCTCTTTTTTAATCGTGGCCGTCCAAACTTTTTTTTAACACACGATTGCATTTCGAATTGTTGCGCAGTGATTGGGCTTATTAAAGCGCTGTCTGATCGATTGTCGACTCAAAGGCTCTGGACCTGTATGCTGTGCGTTTGCGATAAATACGATACATAACGAATATACACACGCCAATTTAATTCCACTAAATTATGCAAATGAACCCATAGACCAATAAGCATGACCGGCCAAATGTATTTACACACGACGGGTACTTCCATCAATTAATAGGCTTAAAAGCAAAAGTGATTTTTTTTCTTCTCACGGATAATCAATCAAATTGATTTAGAAACCCCTTTTTAAGTTAGCAGTGCTTATACAGAAACCAAGCCTGAAACCCCAGAGCAAGCAATGCGGTTATTTTAGCACAGTGACTAGGTAAAACTCCTTAGAAAGGACAAAACCTAGAAAGAAACCTAGAGAGGAACCAGGCTCTGAGGGGTGGTTCTGGCCGTGCCGGGCTGAAGATTATAGGTGAAGATTATAGGAGTACATGGCCAGTCCTCTTCTGGCCGTTCCGGGTGGAGACTATAGGAGTACATGGCCAGTAAGGCCAGATGGTTCTTCAAGATGTTCAAACGTTCATAGATGACCTGCAGGGTCAAATAATAATCACAGTGGTTATAGAGGGTACAGCAAGTCAGGAGGAAATGTCAGTTGTGTGAGTGAGTGAGTGAGTGAGTGAGTGAGTGAGTGAGTGAGTGAGTGAGTGAGTGAGTGAGTGAGTGAGTGAGTGAGAGAGACAGACAGAGAGACAGAGAGAGAGAGAGAGAGACTAAACAGCAGGTCTGGGACAAGGTAGCATGACTGATGAACAGGTCAGGGTTCCATAGCCACAGGCAGAACAGCAGAAACTGGATCATCAGCACGACCAGATGGACTGGGGATGGGGACAGCCAGGAGTAGTCAGGCCAGGTAGCCCTGAGGCATGTTCCTAAGCCTCAGGTCTTCCGGGAGGGAGTGAGAGAGAGATGGGAGAATTAGAGGGAGCATACCTAAGATCACACGGAACACCAGATAAGACAGGAGAATTACACCAGATATGACAGACTGACCCTACACCCCTGGCAGACTATAGCAGCATAGATGCTAGAGACCGAGACAGGGGGGTCAGGGGACACTGTGGCCCCGTCCAAAGTTACCCCCGGACAGGGCCAACCAGGCAGGATATAACCTCACCCACTTTGCCAAAGCACAGACTCCACACCACCAAAGGGATTTCAACAGAATATAGCCCACAAAGATCTCCCCCATCGCATGAGCCCGAGGACAGAAAGGCAGTGACACAACCAGGTCGAGTATAGCGAAAAGCCTGGCACGACGTGATACACACCTCCTAGGGACGGCATGGGAGAGCGCGAGCAAGCCAGTGACTCAGCCCCCATTATAGGGTCAGAGGCAGAAATCCCAGTGGAGCGAGGCGAGCCAGCCAGGCAGAGACAGCAAGGGTGGTTTGTCACTCCAGTGCCTTGCCGTTCACCTTCACACTCCTCAATCGTAGGACCTACTGAAGAGATCAGTCTTCAGTAAAGACTTAAAGATCGAGACAGAGTCTGCGTCTCTCACATGGATCGGCAGACCATTCCATAAAAATGGAGCTCTGTAGGAGAAAGCCCTGCCTCCAAAAAGCCTGGATCTTGTGACCGTAGTGTAGGTGTAGGTATGTACGGCAGGACCAATTCGGAGAGAGAGGTAGGAGCAAATCCATGTAATGCTTTGTAGGTTAGCAGTAAAACTTTGAAAAATAGTCATGGTTTAGCTTTTGTGCAAAAAAAAATCATAAAAAGTTTCAGATTTTTGAAATGTTACGAAGATTGAAAAAAGGCTGCTCTTGAAATATTTTTTGCATGTTCGTCAAAAGATAGATCAGGATGCAGAGTAACATTTCTTTTAAATAAATATATTACAACATCGTCTTTGTATCTCAAAATTGTTGTGATGTGGTTAACCGTAAAAACCTAAAGGGACATGATTAGAGAGATCATGGGAAAAGGCCACACTTGACCGTTGCACTTGAATCATTCCCATGGTGAATGGCTAGACCTGCTACGCTATGAAACCACACGGTATTGCTGAGACTTTGATGTTACCGGCCACGATTGATATGGTGAAAACAAGGCAGAGGCGCAGAAACTCACAGTGTCAGATGACACTGATAAACAAAGAATGTATGCGATTGCTAGCAATCAAGAGGAATCTCTGACAGAACGACTCAAGAACTCCCCAGCTTATGCTCTCCAAATGGACGTTATGCCCGTGGATTGACCTGTGTTTGCTACACATGCTATATTGTTCTGCCTCACGATTCCCGAGCATGAAAAGGCACAGGAGATGTTCAGTGTGCTCCCTGGCTATATTGGCGAAAAACAGATTCCATGGGATCGAATGGTGGGCTTTTACACAGATGAGGCTCAATCTAAAGCGGGATGGCGGGCAGGCCTCTGCACTCTCGTTATGAATGTGTGAGAGCAACTGGTGGCAAAAGAGCTGAGCACAGAACTCAGAGATATACTGCAGCAGGTAACTTCCATTGTAAACCACATCAAACCACATCCATGCGCACACCTGTTCACAAAACGATGTGGGGATATGGGATCAAAGCATGCCGGCGTTCTATTTCACAGCGAGGCTTGGTGGTTATCGAAGGGGTGTTGGAAAGATTTTTTGCATTGAGAGAGGAACTGTTGTCATTCACAATAGGTGAAAAAAAAACAGACTTGGTTGAATTTCTGTGTAATGGAAAGAAAATGTCTGTTTGCCTATGTAACAGACATATTTGGGAAACTAGACGAGCTGCATGCAGGGGAAATACAAAAACATTCTACAGATGAGTGACCGAATCGGTGGATTGAGAGGAAATAATTATTTCACGACTCTGACGAGCCCGAGGCTGAGGATATCAACATGTACCGGCAGGATAGAACAGCGGAGTCTGGTAAGACAAGGGGTGGCGCGGAGGTCTATGTATTTTTGTAAACAACAGCTGGTGCACAGTATCTAAGGAAGTCTCGAGCTACTGCTCGCCTGAGGTAGAGTTTAAGCAAACAAGAAAACTCTCACCCATCGATGGGGATGCAGTAGAGCAGGTTGAGAGCTTCAAGTTCCTTGGTGTCCACATCACCAACAAACTAACATGGTCCAAGCACACCATGACAGTCGTGAAGCGGGCCCGACAAAACCTATTCGGTCATGTGACCAAATATTTGGCATGGGTCCTTAGATCCTCAAAAGGTTCTACAGCTGCACCATGGTTGCATCACTGCCTGGTATGGCAACTGCTCAACCTCCGACCGCAAGGCCCGAGTACATCACTGGGGCCAAGCTTCCTGCCATCCAGGAACCAGGCGGTGTCAGAGGAAGGCCCTAAAAATTGTCAAAGACTCCAGCCACCCTAGTCATAGACTGTTCTCTCTGCTACCACACGGCAAGCGGTACTGGAGTGCGAAGTCGAGGTCCAGGAGGCTTCTAAACAGCTTCTACCCCCAATCCATAAAACTCCTGAACATCTAGTCAAATGGCTACCCAGACTATTCGCATTGTCCCCCCCCCCCCCTCCCCTCTCCACACCACTGCCACTCTCTATTGTCATCTGTGCATAGTCACTTTAATTAATTAACTCTACCTACATGTACATACTACCTCAACTAACCGGTGCCCCATTGACTCTGTACCGGCACCCCCCTGTATACAGTTGAAGTCGGAAATGTACATACACCTTAGCCAAATACATTTAAACTCCGTTTTTCATAATTCCTGAAATTTAATCCTAATTAAAATTCCCTGTCTTAGGTCAGTTAGGATCACCACTTTATTTTAAGAATGTGAAATGTCAGAATAATAGTAGAGAGAGTGATTTATTTCAGCTTTTATTTCTTTCATCACATTCCCAGTGGGTCAGAAGTTCACATACACTCAATTAGTATTTGGTAGCATTGCCTATAAATTATTTAACTTGGGTCAAACGTGTCTGGTAGCCTTCCACAAGCTTCCCACAATAAGTTGGGTGAATTTTGGCCCATTCCTCCTGTCAGAGCTGGTGTAACTGAGTCAGGTTTGTAGGCCTCCTTGCTCACACATGCTTTTTCAGTTCTGCCCACAAATGTTCTATGGGATTGAGGTCAAGGCTTTGTGATGGCCACTCCAATACCTTGACTTTGTTGTCCTTAAACCATTTTGCCACAACTTTGGAAGTATGCTTGGGGTCATTTGCGACCAAGCTTTAACTTCCTGACTGATGTCTTGAGATGTTGCTTCAATATATCCACATCATTTTCCTTCCTCATGATGCCATTTATTTTATGAAGTGCACCAGTCCCTCCTGCAGCAAAGCACCCCCACAACATGATGCTGCCATCCCCACAACATGATGCTGCCACCCGTGCTTCACGGTTGGGATGGTGTTCTTCGGCTTGCAAGCCTTCCCCTTTTTCCTCCAAACATAATGATGGTCATTATGGCCAAACAGTTCTATTTTTGTTTCATCAGACCAGACGACATTTCTCCAAAAAGTACGATCTTTGTCCCCATGTGCAGTTGCAAACCGTAGTCTGGCTTTTTTATGGCGGTTTTGGAGCAGTTGCTTCTTCCTTGCTAAGAGGCCTTTCAGGTTATGTCGATGTTGGACTCGTTTAATGTGGATATAGATATTTTTGTACCTGTTTCCTCCAGCATCTTCACAAGGTCCTTTGCTGTTGCTCTGGGATTGATTTGCACTTCGCACCAAAGTACGTTCATCTCTAGGAGACAGCACACGTCTCCTTCCTGAGCGGTATGACCGCTGCGTGGTACCAAGGTGTTTATACTTGCATACTATTGTTTGCACAGATGAACGTGGTACCTTCAGGCGTTTGGAAATTGCTCCCAAGGATGAACCAGACTTGTGGAGGTCTACGATTTCTTTTGATTTTCCCATGATGTTAAGCAAAGAGGCACTGAGTTTGAAGGTAGGCCTTGACATACATCCACAGGTACACTTCCAATTGACTCAAATTATATAAATTAGCCTATTAGAAGTTTCTTAAGCCATGACATCATTCTCTGGAATTTTCCAAGCTGTTTAAAGGCACAGTCAACTTAGTGTATGTAAACTTCTGACCCAATGGAATTGTGATACAGTGAATTATAAGTGAAATAATCTGTAAATAATTGTTGGAGAAATTACTTGTCATGCACAAAGTAGATGTCCTAAACAACTTGCCAAAACTATAGTTTGTTAACAAAACATTGGTTGAGTGGTTGAAAAACGTGTTTTAATGACTCCAACCTAAGTGTATGTAAACTTCCCACTTCAACTGTATATTGTTATTTTTTACTGCTCCTCTTTAATTAATTGTTACTTTTATCTCTTATTCTTATCCATATTTTTTTTAACTGCACTGTCGGTTCGGGGCTTGTAAGTAAGCATTTCACTGTAAGGTCTGCACCTGTTGTATTCAGCGCATGTGACTAATACAATTTGATTTGATTTATTGGAGAGAGAGTCTTTCAAAAGCCAACAATGCCCCCTTTCCCTTGGCTGTGCATGTTTCTAACAGAAAACAGCATCAGTACGTGTCCCACACGTGTGATGACTGCTCACCTCCAGCGCTTGGAAGAGGACTTTGGGGCCTACTTCCCAATCCCCTTGACTGTGATCCTGGCTCAGTTGACATGCCAGTAAGTGAAATTGAACAGCTGATCGAGCTGTCATGTGACCTAATGCTGCAGACAACGCATTCCCGGGTCACTACGGAGGAGTTTCCTGACTCAAAGGGAATAAATACACTGCCATCTCCCGCTTTGCCGCTTTCAAAACAACTAGGACCTGGGTGCTCGGAAAACTCTGACTTCCGACTTCAGTGCGTTCAAGACAACTGGAAAAAAAAACAGGCTCTGACTGGGAAAAATGGTTTTGAACGGTCATCCAACTCGGAATTCCTTTCTAGAGCTCCATAGACCCACATTAAAAGTATCTGATGGTGAGTTGAGAAGACAATCAGAAATACTGCTGGAATGTTTTTCGATTGACTGCCATAGCCCCCGTATAAAAAAAATAAACATTAATTACATTATTATTTTCACATGGTTGGTGTCGCGCGAACTGTCCGATATCAAAATGAGGTCGTGGGCCAAAAAGTTTGGTAACAAACACCTGGTGTAGGTTAAAAGGCATTTTGGGAATATGTTTTGATGTGGGTGTATTTTATGGTTCAGGGGACTGGTCTATTTCTCTCTCACTCTCTATCTCTCTGTCTCTCTCTCTCTGTCTCTCTCACTGTCTCTCTCTGTCCTCTCTGTCTCTCTCACTCTGTCTCTCTCTGTCTCTCTCACTGTCTCTCTCTCTGTCCTCTCTGTCTCTCTGGCTCTCTCTCTCTCTGTCTCTGTCTCTCTGTCCTCTCTGTCTCTCTCTCTCTCTCACTCTCTCTGTCTCTCTCACTCTGTCTCTCTCTCTCTGTCTCTCTCACTCTGTCTCTCTGTCATCTGTCTCTCTCACTGTCTTTCTCTGTCCTCTCTGTCTCTCTGGCTCTCTCTCTGTCTCTCTGTCTCTCTCTCTCTCTCTCTGTCTCTCTCACTCAGAGAGGACAGAGTGAGAGAGACAGAGAGAGAGAGAGAGAGACAGAGAGAGAGCCAGAGAGACAGAGAGGACAGTCTCTCTCTCTCTCTCTCTCTGTCCTCTCTGTCTCTCTCTCTCTGTCTCTCTATCTCTGTCTCTCTCTCTCTGTCCTCTCTGTCTCTCTCTCTCTCTTTCTCTCTCTCTCTCTCTATCTCAATTCAATTAAATTGCCTTTATTGGCATGGGAAACATGTTTACATGGCCAAAGCAAGTGAAATGGATAAACACAAGTGAAATAAACAATATTCTCTCTCTCTATCTCCCTCTCGCTCGGTCTGTTCTCTCTAACTTTAGAGGTGACTGGGGGAGTGTGTGTTTCTGTTTGTTGTTTTGTCGTTGTTGTTGTTATTGTGAGCCCACAGGCTGGCCCGATCAGTTAGCCTGCTGGAGAGCTAGCACCCCACCGCTGATTAACACACACTAACACACGGCATGGAGGAGACGCAGCGCTTTGACTGGATCAGGGAGCACACACGCATGCACACGCACGCACACGCGGACACGCACGCACACGCGGACACGCACGCACACGCGGACACGCACGCACACACTTTTTGAATTCAGAATTTTTTTTTTAGGTTTTGTAAGTGATCACAACTACAGACCACTGTTCCGACAGACTGCGTTTGTTGTGAATGTGACCACATAGCTGGCTACTTGGAGGTCTAGCTTGTAATATTCTAGTCACACTGTCTCTCACTTCAGTTGTGTTGCAACAAAATCCTGTTTCCCCAAAAACACAGGTACAATCATGGTAAGTACTCAATGTGAATGTACAGACAGTGTATGACTCAACTGAACATACAGTATGAAGCTATCATAGAAACACATGGCTCACACTTGGCCGTTTGGTCTGGCCATTGGAGGCCTACTCTGGTCAGATTGTGTTCTCTGATACTCTCTGAGGAAAACTCAACAGTCCTATTTCACCCAGACAGAGGAAGTGAAGATACCACTCACAGTTTAATCAGGAACCACCAAGTCATTACCTCACTCCAGTCTGCCTCTACTTCTACCTCTTATGGAAAAGGGCTTTTTTTGACGCCTTCATTTCTCAGCAGGGAAGCTTTTTTCCCATGATGATGATGATCCCAAGCTGGGAAACATAAATTGATTCTAAAGAGGAAATTAGATGGTGCTTATTACACTGTCTAACTAGTAATCCTCTGTCATTCGTCTGGCGCGTGATGAATGTCCTGCTTTTTGCCTACCTCTCCTGCTTTCCAATGAGGTGGCGTCAGAGAGAGCCTGCGCGCACACACACACACACACACACACACAGTGATGCTTTCATACACACAGTGAAACAGACACTCGCACGCACACACACACACACCTACCTGGCTGTCTAATGAATCTCTATCGGCCTGCGCTCCTCTCCCATTGACTGAGGAGAAGATAATGATGGATATGGTGATTTTCAAGTGCATTTCTGATTAAATTATACCCATTTTTCTATTCTCTCTCTTTATTCTTACTACCTCTTCTCTCTGTGTGATGTGTGTGTGTGTGTGTGTGTGTGTGTGCTTGCACGTGCGTGCATGCATTCGCACGTCTCTCTTTGTGTGTGTATTTGTGCATGTGTGTGACACACACACACACACAAACCTCGATCAGTGTTATTTCCCCAGATTAGCATGCGTTAACCAAGGGAGCAGGCAGGCAGGGTGATTTATCTGAATGCAGCAGGTAGATAAAAGAGGAGATGCAGCAGGATTTCAGCAGATCCACTGTGGCTCTGTCTACAGTATCTCTGATTCATGGCTAGTGACCTTTACACCTACACATTCTACAGCACTCACCCCACTAACTCAGACCACAAACTCACCCTACTAACTCACCCTACTAACTCAGACCACAAACTCACCCTACTAACTCACCCTACTAACTCACAGTACTAACTCACCCTACTAACTCACAGTACTAACTCACCCTACTAACTCACCCCACTAACTCACCCCACTAACTCATACCACTAACTCATACCATTAACTCACCCTACTAACTCACCCCACTAACTCATACCACTAAATCACCCCACTAACTCACCCCACTAACTCATACCACTAAATCACCCCACTAACTCACCCCACTAACTCAACTGTTCTGAGAGCAACCAGGGCTGAGGAAATGACCCTGTTGGATTGAAGCTACTCTTTTGTTGGGCTCTCTTTTTTTAACATAGGTGTAGTTTGCCTAGGCTGACTGAAGCCGATTTTTCAAAATAAAACAGATTTCTATTTGGTATTTCTATGTCAACGAACCCATTTGAACTCATTCAACAGTCTTGTATAAAAGTTATTGTTATTTTAGGGGAGCTATCCACGTACCCCAAGCCCTCCATGTTCTGCCATATATTCATTTGTTTCTGGTATCAAAAGAAAAGGAAGAGTACTTTATTGATCCATATTCCTTACAGTCCATGAAATCTTCTACTTTTTCCCAAACCCTCCTAGTCTGGGTCAGTGAGGTTGTGTGGGTGCCATTTCTCCCATCTCTTCTCCAGTAGGATCTTCATTTGATCACTCTGTTGCAGGAGAACTTTCCTGCACTCTTCTTAGTCATTGTCTACATTGAGACCCAATCACTGGCCACTTTAATAAATAGATCACTAGTCACTTTAAATAATGCCACTTTAATGTTTACATATCTTACATTACTCATATCACATGTATATACTATATTTCATACCATCTATTGCACCTTGCCTATGCCGCTCGGCCATCGCTCATCCATATATTTATATGTACAGATTCTAATTCACCCCTTTAGATTTGTGTGAATTAGATAGTTGTTGTGAAATTGTTAGATTACGTGTTAGATATTACTGCATGGTCGGAACTAGCAGCATAAGAATTTCACTACACTCGCAATAACATCTGCTAACCATGTGTATGTGACCAATAACATCTGCTAACCATGTGTATGTGACCAATAACATCTGCTAACCATGTGTATGTGACCAATAACATCTGCTAACCATGTGTATGTGACCAATAACATCTGCTAACCATGTGTATGTGACCAATAACATCTGCTAACCATGTGTATGTGACCAATAACATCTGCTAACCATGTGTATGTGACCAATAACATCTGCTAACCATGTGTATGTGACCAATAACATCTGCTAACCATGTGTATGTGACCGATTTGATTTGACGTTCCTGCTGTAGCGAATTGGCTCCAATTTAGATCTTACATCTATCTGTATACGGCAAAACACACTGTAATTAAAACGGCAACACACTCCATAATCTACAGACGGCACCACTGCACTCCATCAATTAAAAGGGCAACACACTCCATAATCTACAGACGGCACCACTGCACTCCAACAATTAAAAGGGCAACACACTCCATAATCTACAGACGGCACCACTGCACTCCATCAATTAAAACGGCAACACACTCCATAATCTACAGACGGCACCACTGCACTCCATCAATTAAAAGGGCAAGACACTCCATGTCTTTGTTGCCTGCGGTGGAGGTTGCGTTGCCGTGTGTGTGTGTGTGTGTGTGTGTGTGTGTGTGTGTGTGTGTGTGTGTGTGTGTGTGTGTGTGTGTGTGTCAGTGAGCGCAATCTCTACCCTCTCTCATGTGGCTGTCTCACTGTTGATTGCTGCTCTGCAGTGACAGCACTCAGCTCACCTAATGACCTCTCATCCCCCTGGTGATGCTAGCCATGATGATGAGGAGGAGGGCGATGATGATGATGAGGAGGATGATGATTATTTCCTGTCATCAGCAGTGAAGGTCCCCAGCTCTGCCACGTCAGGCTGCTGTCACCGATATGAGATACGGGTAGAAAGTCCCCTCTCTCTTTCTCTCGCTCTCTCGCTCTCGCCATCTCTCTCTCTCTCTGGTAATTAGTGTGTTTGCTTACCGCGTGTGTCACCGGCAGCAAACGGAGAGCACAACCCCTGTATCAGGCTCAGAGGGCTGCTAGAGTGGACAACCTCAACCCTGGTGTCTCCCCAAATCGCCCTCACCCCTTCAGCCCTCACCAAGCCCCCCTTCCCCCTTGCTCATCACTCAGATTTCATCTTTCCTGATTCATTAGCTATTCCTGATATGTTTGCCCTCTCAGCATTAGTAGTATTTTCCCTTTCTTACGTCTCTATCACATCATTAAAATGTATGTCTAGTATTTTCCCAAATGTATATATATTGCCGTTACAGTCCTGTATATCCCCGGGCTCATACTAATGAGTACCCAGCCTCATAGCCCTGCTTACCCAGCCTCATACTAATGAGTACCCAGCCTCATAGCACTGCGTACCCAGCCTCATAGCATTGCGTACCTAGCCTCATAGCACTGCGTACCCAGCCTCATAGCACTGCGTACCCAGCCTCATAGCACTGCGTACCCAGCTTCACACTAATGAGTACCCAGCCTCATACTAATGAGTACCCAGCCTCATAGCACTGCGTACCCAGCCTCATAGCACTACGTACCCAGCCTCACACTAATGAGTACCCAGCCTCATAGCACTGCGTACCCAGCCTCATAGCACTGCGTACCCAGCCTCACACTAATGAGTACACCGCCTCATAGCACTGCGTACCCAGCCTCATAGCACTGTGTACCCAGCCTCATACTAATGAGTACCCAGCCTCATAGCACTGCGTACCCAGTCTCACACTAATGAGTACCCAGCCTCATACTAATGAGTACCCAGCCTCATAGCACTGCGTACCCAGCCTCACACTAATGAGTACCCAGCCTCATACTAATGAGTACCCAGCCTCATAGCACTGCGTACCCAGCCTCATAGCACTGCGTACCCAGCCTCATACCAATGCGTACCCAGCCTCATAGATCCCATCCCCAGCCCAACTTCCATTCCCTGTCCGGGTCCCCCTGTCCTTGCCCCAGCCCCTGTTTCCAACGTCTAGCCCAGGCTCATATCCTACCTCTAACCCAATGCATCCCCAAGCCCAATCCCCAGCCCTCTCCCTGGCCTTTGATGTTGTGACGTTAAGCTAACGGTAGCTAGCGTTCTTACCACCAGTGCTGTCTAATGGTGGACGGTGGCTAATTACAGTGTCTAATGAAGTGCACGTAGTGGGCACGTCTGGCCGCCTCTCCTCTCCTTCCCCTCGCATTAGGCTTTCATCCATCAGCCCGCTCAACTGATGCCTCTACACCACTGCCTAGACCCACTGCCTAGTGCTAGACGCAAACATTTGCACACATGCATGCGCACACAAACGCACGTGCGCTGATATAAAGACAGAAATACACGCACGCACACACATTCACACACACACATAACCTGGCACAACCTGGCACATACAAATGCTCTCATATGCACACGCACACACTTTCTCTCTCTCACACACACACACACACACACACACACACACACACACACACACACACACACCGTTGTTAACGTTGCTTCAGTAATTGCTTGTTTTACTCCTCTATCCTTTCTAGTCCCCCTCCAACCCCACTCCTCTTGCGCCCCCCCACCCTCCCAGCCACACATTTTATTAGGGTCATAATTGTGGAGCCAGGCTCCAGGCTTGTGGCAGGACAGGACAGGACAGGACAGGGGGAAAAATGTTTCATCTGAAGATGACGATTTGCTGCAGCCTCCTCTTGTTAATTATCCTGGGCGTAATGCATCAACGTGACGTGTGTGATACACGAGCTGTGTTTAAATACCAATGATATTCATTATGAGCCATTAATAAGTAAAATAAAGTAGGCCACTGGTAAGGATGGGGAGGCGGGGAGGGGGCAGTGTGTGTATTGTGTGTGTGTGTGAGCTTTGGGCTGCGCGGTACACCGTATTTTACTATATAGCGGTATTGATTTGAATTGACCTTCTATATCGGTATTTGAATGTTTGGTTTGTTAAATGTGAAACGCCGTGTGTAACGTCCATTTTTATAGTTTACTTCTCATCTCGCTCCGCTCTCTCTCTCTCTCTCTCCATGCGGCTTTCCACACAGACCAAGCCACGCCCCCTGTCACTTAAGGAGCGCATTTGTTTGTTCCTCGACCATGAGACTCTTGGGTTCAGTCTGCATGGTCAATGCAGAGCATACAACAATGTTGATGACAACAATGCTGTTTTCACTTTGCTCGTTCTATAATGACACTATTAGTTTGTGTTTCTTACATCAGCAAACAGCTAGTTTGTCTTTTCTTAGCAAGTTGGGCCTAAATCTAGTTAGCCACTAATGTTAATCGCTAGTTAGCTGGCTAGCTAGCTAGCTAATAAATGTACTGAGTCAGAGCAAACGTAATTAGCTATACAGCCTGATAATACCAGCGATGGTGTAGACCTAAATCATCATGTTGTTTGTGCAACAGTGTATTCTAAATCAAAAATGAATATGCAAAGCATGAATATGTTAGCTACATGAAGTAGCTAAGAGAAAATAGTAAATAAAACCAAAGATTATAGGGTCCCCTAGGAAACACTTATCAACACTTTGGTTCCTACCCTGTCACAGTAAGTCCTCCCTGGCATTTTCCTTTGTTGTCAGAATGGCGGAATACCCATTGAAATCACTTGTATGTGTTGCCACCCTTGGCTCACGCACTACTCATAAAGCAAATCTTTAAAGCAAACTTTTATTATTAAAAAACACAATATCGTCAAATACTGTCTTTACTGTCCAATTTCTTTTAAATACCGTGGTATGATATTTTGGCCATATCGTCCAGCCCAAGTTTGTGAGCGTGCGTGTGCGAGACGGTGTCTCTGTCCTGTCCATCCCCATCCGACCCCGTCCCCAGTCCTCTCTCCAGCCTCTCCATGTACATTAGCATCCGGGCAGACGAAAGAGGGCTAATTCACCATAACGGTTTTACTGCGGTGTAAAACTCCCCTACTCCTTCATTGGCAGTGTAATAAAGCATTCCCCTGACATGTTCCTTCCTTCTCTTCCCCGTATATTTATCAATTAACCCCACACGCTTCTCCATTATGTCAGCATTTCCCCCTCCAGACTTGCATACTGAGTAACCAGGCAGAGACAGGAGACGAGGAGAGGAGAGGAGGAGAGGCCAGAGGCGTTATAGCTGCCTGGTGCTTTAAAAGGGGTCCCTCTCTGACACGGGATGCAGTTTTTATACACGCAGTGATCCGCCATCAGCAGCATGTAGAATAGATATCACAGCTTTCACTGTCATATTAAAATGGGTCCATGTAAAAACAGAACTAACATTGTCAATCTGTGCTGAGAATATCATCTTCATTGTGAAATTTGATCAAAAATCACTACCATATCTACCATTACCAAATATATATTTTTAGAATGCACTTGTTTCAATTTTGTTGATATTTGAATAGGCCAGATCATCAAAATATTAACATATATTTAGGCATGGTGTTTTTGCTGCAATTAATGTTTTAAAATAATGTATAGCCCTTACTCAGCACGTCACGGTAATATACTAATAGACACGGAGAAGATTCACCCTCAACATTTATTTTCAAGGTGAAGCATTTTGTTTACTGAACAAAAGTATAAACGCAACATGCAACCATTTCAAAGATCTTACTGAGGTACAGTTCATATGAGGAAATCAGTCAAATGAAATAAATTAATTAGGCCCTGATCTATGGATTTCACATGACTGGGAATACAGATATGCAGGTGTTGTTCGATGATAACTTTAATAAATGGGACTCACAATGTGCCTCACAATGGGCCTCAGGATCTATTCAAGGTACTTCTGTGTATTCAAATTGCCATCGATAAAATGCAATTGAGTTTGTTGTCCGTATCTTCATGCCTGCCCATACCATAACCCCACCGCCACTACGAGGAACTGTTCACAACGTTGACATCAGCAAACAGCTCGCCCACACGACACCATTACACGTGGTCTGCGGTTGTGAGGCTGGTTGGACGTACTGACAAATTCTCTAAAACAATGTTGGAGGCGGCTTATGGTAGAGAAATGAACATTACATTCTCTGGCAACAGCTCTGGTGGACATTCCTGCAGACAGCATGCCAATTGCGCGCTCTCTCTTTGTGTGACAAAACTGCACATTTTAAAGCGGCCTTTTATTGTCCCATGTACAAGGTGCACCTGTGTAATGATCACACGCTGTTTAATCAGCTTCTTGAAATGCCACACCTGTCAGGTGGATGAATTATCTTGACAAAGGAGAAATGCTCACTAACAGGGATGGAAACAATTGGGCTTTTTGTGCATATGAACATTTCTGGAATCTTTAATTTTCCGCTAATGAAACACGGGACCAACACTTTACGTGTTGTGTTTATGTTTCTGTTCAGTGTACATAAAAGCAATTTACCCCATATTCTATGGAAATCCAAATGGCTACGTATACTATGGTACGAAATACGCAAAACTAGCTGTAGAATAACCTGTGAATTCCTGAATAAAAGCAGGTTGTTGGAGGGGAAGTCATATACTTGATGTTGGAGGTATATTTAGATATGGGAGATATCTCACCCAGTGTAGATGCAAAACAGAGCCATAAGGATAAGACTAGGTGTGTTTTAATTGAGCCAGTAGGCCTGTGAGAGGGGCTATGCTCCAGTGAAGCATACAATACTAGCCTGTCTGTATCCTCTCTCCCTGGCCGGCCCTGACACACATTCTGCTGCAGCAGACACATCACTAGAACAGCAACATGACAGCCTTCATATGGACTGTGTCTATGATCAGAGTTCAGCAGAGAGAGAGAGAGAGAGAGGGAGAGAGACAGAGAGAGAGAGAAAATGTAGATGCTGTTTTAGTTCTAGACATGCAGGAGGTTGTGGACAGGATACACATATGCATACACACACACACGCACACACACACACGCCCATTCAATACACAAGCATGCACACGCACACATATTAAGCAAGTCTATGCAGGTACACACACACACGTACACACTTCTGAACACTCAAGGAGAAAAGACAGTACATCCATGTCACAATAAACAGAAAACAAACCATGTTTCATGTATTTGCTGCGTTGCTTGCGTATTTGTTCTCTTTTAAAGCACTCATTAATTGTGTCAATTTTTTCCTGTGTCATACAAGATGAGAGTGTTTCTATCATTGTGGCATCCTATATTTCCCACGTTTAGATATTGCAATAAATGTACTATTATTAGTGATAGGGGAAAAATTGATGTGGTTTACATTTCGGGATATTATTTTTGCACCTGCATGAAAACTACACAGCATGTTCTCCATCTTCTTGTTAAAAAGGGAGGACATTTGTTTTCACCAGTTATTTCCATGACTGATCAACACTCGTTTTCTCATGGCTCTCTCTCTCTTTTCCTTCCGCAGCAGACATATGGTGAGCAATAATTATTGGAACATCGAATCGCAATAAAATCGCAGTATCAACTCACAATACTGTACATATAGAATTGTGAGAATCGTAATGCAGTAAGTATCGTGATATCCCTGGTAATTCCCAGCCTGGTAAACATTGCTGTTGTTTTAGTGTGTGACCAGAATCCTGTTGAACCTGTGTCTTCCATATGGTAGAGTGGAATGAAATCTGATCACACACACACACACACACACACACACACACTGACACTAGGGGGGAAGCAATCGCAAACACTTACAGCTGCAAATGGCCATTGTGTCATGCTAAAAGGTGTGTTGACGAATGAGGCCGCTAACCCTGGCTGAGAGAGCCCAGCGTTGGGATTAGATGGAGACGGCTGATCACATCGCCTCCGCTGCCGCCTGCTTTGCATGGGAATTGTGCATATTTAATCTGTGTGTTGCGGACGGGCGGGTAGACAGGCGTGTTGCGCCCAAATCAAGCCGTCTCTCTGTTTCTCATTACAGCGCTAACTGTCTGTCTGTGGATCTGTCCCTAATAACGCCCATCACGGAGGGTACACTCTTAGAAAATAGGTTTCCGAAAGGGTTATTCAGCTGTCCCCATAGGAGAACCCCTTTTTGGTTCCAGGTAGAACCCTCTGTGTGAAGGGGTCTACAGTACATGGAACTCAAAAAGGTTCTACTTGGAACCAAAAATAGTTATTCAAAGAGTTCTCTTATGGGGACAGCCTGAAGAGCCCTTTTAGGTTCTAGATAGCACCTTTTGCTCTAAGAGTGTAGCTTTAGCTTCAGTAGACCAGTAAAGCACCTTTGTCGATGTTGAGATCAGCTGGGATGCTCACATTGGAAAACACAGTGTTAATCTAGACCACACAGCTAACATAAAGAGTGGCCTGATTTTGTGGAGGAATTAGGCTTGTCAAAGAATTAACCAGTGATCTCTTTATTAAAACATCAGTATCACATTTCATGTGGAAATAAGGGCGAACAGGCTTTACAATGAGGGAATGGGCTTAATGTGAGTGGGATTGTTATTTGCTATGTGTTTGTAGACGTGCGTCTTGGTCTGAGACGGTAACTTAAGTTTAGTATTCTGTTTCAGTCTGCTCATTAATGTGATCGCGTGTCAGTGAACACAACTCTATCAATCCTATCCGTCTCTCTTCCTCCCTCTCTCATCTCGTTCTTATCCGTCTTACACTTCTGTTGGGGGGGGGGATTACAATTAATGTTCTTTTTATTTCCGCCCTTCTTCGCCTTCTCATCTCTCTTCTTCTTCCTCTCTCTTCTTCTTCTTTCACTTCTTCAGAGGACTTTGTTTTCTCATGCATCTCATATATTACGGAATACCAACAAAAAAAAACAAGTGGGTGTGTGGGTTTTTTTTTGTGTGTTTTTTTTTTTACGAAGGCCCCTCGCTGTGCGTGTAATTTCTTGTTTGTGTGGCTCTCCGTCGTGTCGCTCCTCGCCTCGCTCGGCCCTCTGCGAAACCCTCTGGTGTGGACGAGAGAGAGGGAGAGAAAAAAAAGAGAGAGAAAAATGCAGGATGATAACAAAGGCAGCTCGGATTTCACAAACGCATATTTCATCAATCATGTGAATACGTGTGAGTGATTATGCATAGCCGTGGCAGGGTTAGGCCTGATTACCATGCACCATAAAGGCTGCTTTCTTATCTCATACACACTGATTAGTTTCTGTCTGCAGATAGCCTCTACCCTCCTCTACACACACACACACACACACACACACACACACACACACACACACACACACACTTGCTAAAGCCAGTGAAATAGACTCATTTCCCTGAAATGACGTCCCACTCTCCCAGCCTCGGATTAGATAGATGTAGATCCAGGGAAAGGCCTAATTCAGGTTTAGTTAAGCAGGGACTAGGAGATGAGATATAGATTAACCTTGGATTACAGCCCTCTGAACTACACACTCTGAGAACTTTGTTAAGTGAGCCTTAGCTATATCCAAGGCTAGGTTAACACATGTCCATGATAACCAAATTAAATCAGCCATTTACCGCAAGAGCAACCTTAATCTGGAGCTGGTTGGTTTTGGTAGAATAACCTGTATTTTAGTCATTTTAGTCATGATAGCCACATAGGAACCATTGTCATGCACTGAACTGAACTTGATCCGTTTTTCCGTCCAGACGTTCATTTTGTTTTAAGGCCTCTCAACATTCTGCAGTCGATCCGAGAGGTGTGTTATGTCACTGCTTAAAGGAGAAAGGTTCTGAGAACGCCCCGTGCGTTATGCTCAAAATAATGTGTCGTCTTTTCTGTATTGTGTCACGTTGGTCTCACAGTGTCCTGGACATGCTTGGCAATCAGACAGAGAGAGAGAGAGAGAGAGAGAAAGAGAGAGATGTAGAGGGAAAGAGAGAGAGAAGAGAGGGATGAAGAGGGAGAGGTTGAGGCAGAATTAGCCATGTATGAAAGGCCTCAGTTCCAGCCTCAACCAGGAAATTAGAAATTACTCTGTCAACTCTCTCCTTCGCTCTCTCTCTCTCTCTCTCTCTCTCTCTCTCTCTCTCTCATTCTCTCTCTCTCTCCCCCTCATTCTCTCTCTCTCTCGCTCTCTCTCTCTCTCTCTCCCCCCTCTCTCTCTCCCTCTCTCTCTCTCTGAGTGGTTGAAGTAAAGTAACTCATTTTGGCTGGGCCGGGGCTGGTGTCAGGGTGTCTGAATGCTAGAAGTGTGCGGAACGCATTAGGACTTGACAGGGCCCTTCGTGAAATAAGTGAAATTAATGGAGCTCTTTTCATGTTGGACAAGGCCGCGGCACCCCTTTCACGCCGCTTACAGTCACCGAAAGTCAATAGTTTTTTATTACTCCTCAGGTCGACCTACATTCCACACTACAAGTGCTAGACCCACTAATTGGTTTCAGTTTGTGGAAAGGGAGAGAGAGAAAAAAACTTCAACCCAAAGAACACTGAAGCAAATAAATCAATCTCATATTTTTTCCCCTGTCTTTTCTCATTGAGTTGGAGGGAGAGAGGAGGGGGAGGGAGCTCGGGAGGGATCGAGTGAAAGAGAGGATAAATGCTTGGTTAGAGCACTGGTCCCGTGAGGTAACAATATCTAGGGTGTTAATGGAGGGGTCTGGTTAAAGTGCTCTGGACTGATGAGGTGACCTAAACCTACGGGTTTCCGTTCCAGTACGTCAGGGCTTTACCTCAGGCTCACACGAACGTGAAGTCCTTTGAAAAACAATAAATACTCATTATTCATCATTTCAAAATATGCTGTTACCATGGTATTAGCATTTAGCCCTCATTAGGCTACACCACCTATCCTATGCCAAACCAAAAACAACACAGAGAAGTACAGGCAGCGAATGATAAGATGACTGAAATTCGGAGAGTTGAATCGAAATCCAATTCAGGATAACTGTCATTCATTTTCAATGAATATTTAAGTGTTTTATCCTTGAATTGAGGATGGCCCCAACCCAGAATAGGACAATGCAAGTTAAAGCTGTATACTAAAGCCTTTTGTAGTAGTGATTTATCAGCTGTGTTCCAGTGTGCGGTCAGTTCTTCAGCTGGACAGACAGACAGTGTCAAGCTAAACTAAACTGAAGTGACAGTGGTTAGCCTCTTCAAGAAATGCCACCACAGCCACAAATTGATATGACACTCTGACCCCCCCTCCCCCTATGTTTGTGTTGCATTCCAGGAGCGTTGCTGTGTCTCTCTTCCTACTTTCACAGCTCTGGTGGCTGTGTGTGTGTGTGTGTGTGTGTGTGTGTGTGTGTGTGTGTGTGTGTGTGTGTGTGTGTGTGTGTGTGTGTGTGTGTGTGTGTGTGTGTGTGTGTGTGTGTGTGTGTGTGTGTGTGTGTGTGTGTGTGTGTGTGTGTGTGTGTGTGTGTGTGTGTGTGTGTGTGTGTGTGTGTGTGTGTGTGTGCGTGCGTGCGTGAGGGATCGGGGCACCCGGGTGCAAAGGAAGCTGTCACACAAAGCTCCAGTCATGGTCCTCTCTGCCGTCTGCCTCAGCCTGACAAGTCCCTGCCTACTACCCACAGGTTACCACACCACAGAGAGATGGGGCCATGCACACGCACTGACACACACTCTCCACCGACACACACACATCCGCATGGCACATATCTCCACACACACTGACATGCGGTCTACTGCACTCCATCCACACGCACATTAAACACATTACCGTAGTGACACCAAACTGGCCACTTTGGTCAGCTTCACACATCACAAGTAACGGGAACAAAATCCACTTAGTAATCTAGTGATTGACCTTTCAGAGCCCAAAGTTAGTCAAAGATCACATCGTGCTACTAGCCAAGACGTGGGTGTGTTTCTGATGTCTAAGGGATTTTGACTGAGAGATCTGTCTTAGATGTTTTCACTGTGTGATCAGTTTGCAGAGGATATATGTATTTGGTGGTGACAGCATGCGCGCGCGTGTGTGTGTGTGCACATGTGTGTGTGTGTTTGTGTGTGTGCGCACTGCTCTTCCGTCGTTAGTGTCAGTGTGCGGAGGGGGGCTCCTGTTTACAAGGACATGCTTGTCCCCGCCCCCCAGGCGTCGGTCGGCATGGCGATGATTGTCATGGCGATGGAGTGTGAGTGACAGGGCGATCACATGTTTACCCCGAGAGCAGGAAGTACACAGCGCCCCAGTCTCTGACATTAGTTTGTCCTTCCTCAACTTCTACTAACTACATATAGAAATAAATAACTAAACCCCTTCCCTCCCTCCCTCTCCCTCCTTCCCTTAGCGGCCAGCTCTAATTCCGAGGCGCCACTTTGTTCTGGGTTGTGGCCGCTGCCGTGCTGCAAAGGTTGCTGGGTAATCACAGGGCCTGGACGAGGGGGTCAGAGTTCACACCAGGTCACTCTCTGGTGTGTGTGTGTATGTGTGTGGAGGCGGGGGATGGCATGGACATCAGACCACACACACACAAATGCACACACGCAGTCACTACACAGGAACTCACATACACATACATATATATATATATTTATATATATATACCTACACACACTCTCACAGTCACCTACAGACACGTACAACTACACATACACACACTTACCTGGCAGTGTGGCGTTCCCTAGCATGTAGGCCAGTTGTAAAGTGGGCTCAGGCCCAGCTATAAATACCCCGGCAGCCTTTTCTGCAGCGCAGCAGAAAAGGAGGTCAGGGTTTGAGCGGAGACTCTGCATTCATCATTAGCGGGCTGCCGCTGCCGGTAATTTGCCCGTTACAGCCGTGATTAAGGGCCCGGTTAGTTTCAGCAGCCGCTCCACTCTGCTACCGTTCCTCACCGACCATAGCGCCATCGACCGCCAGAGGTTACGGCCATGTTACGGTTCTGCTCCTACAGGAACACGCGGTGGTCAGAGAGATGTAGAGAGCGAGGGACAGATTGTATCGGTGTGTGTGTGTGTATATGTGTATGCGTGAGTGTCTGTGTGTGCAGGGTTGGGTTGGGTAGGTTACTTTCTAAATGTAATCCATTACAGTTACTACAAAATTATAATCAGTGACGCAACTTTTGGATTACCCAAGCTCAGTAACGTAATTTCATTACTTTCAGTAACTTTTATATGACTTTCCCCTTAAGAGGCATTAGAAGAAGACAAAAAGGAATATTACCATTTGAACGACATCTATTGCAGGATAAATCTATGTTAAAGGTTACATAGCCATATATGGATGTTAAATTCAACTTTATGGGTTGGTTATGTAGGTTTCTTCTGACCCATCGCTTTCTACTACATATAATAATACGATTAGGCTATATTTGATTTAGATTTATTAGGATCCCCATTAGTGACAACTAGTCTTACCGGGGTCCGACACACAACCAAAAATACATTACACACAAAACACTTTATAATTTACATACATTTAAAAACATTAACAGGTGTGTGTGTGTGTGTGCGCGCATCTATCAGTTCCACATACATGTCATTACATAAACACAACAAATAGGTCACATGGGGGAGAGGCGTTGTGCCTTGAGGTATTTATTTGGTTCCAAAAGGATTCTTCGGCTGTCCCCACAGGAGAACCTCTTTTTGGTCCCAGGTAGAACCCTTTTTGGGTTCCATATAGAACCCTCTGTGAAATGGGTTCTACCTGGAACCAAAAAGGGTTCTTCAGAGGGTTCTCCTATGTGGACAGCTGAAGAACCCTTTGACAGTACGTTCTAGATAGCACCTTTTTTTTAAGTGTACCGAAAAGAGCCGTTAGTGAAAAATGCACGTCAAATGCTGCGTTTACAATAGGCCTATTGTTTACCTTTGTGTTTGGTGACTCGTTGATGTCTCGATAAGCTGTTGAAGTCTAGCAAAAGTGTGCGAGTTTGAGCATGTCCGTTAGGCCTATGGACATTTTCTTTATCAGCACGAAGGAGATTGAGCAACCGAAGCCCCACTCGTGGCCGTCTTAAATGAAACTTGTTGTTGACGTTATGGAGGACAATACCACTGAAGAGTTTAGAAGGTAGGAAGTCCTTCAAACGTTTATTCCATAGGCTGGGATCTGTACTCTGCAGCTGTTGCAAGAGCGCATTTTTCACTGGCTGTCCACAGGTCGCAAAAACAATGACAGGCAGTTTAAAATAATTGAAAAGTAATCATCTACTTTTTAAAAGGTATTTGTAATCTGATTATAATATTTGTTCTGGTAACGTAGCAGATTCTAGTTATGTATTTTTGTAATCTATTACATGTCACGGATTCCATGGAATCCATTACTCCCCAACCCTGTATGTGTGTGTGCATTAATTTTTTTTCCTGAGTCTGTGTGTGTAGTTATTGTGTTCTGTGTTGGGTTGTTGGGGTGTTGTAGCAGTACGTCCATGCCCTCTGTGAGAGGCTTGGGGGGCTGATGACAGGCCTGTCACAATCACTCATGAAAAGAGCATTCACTGCCGAAGACACACAAACACACACAGGAACACACACAGGCTTTATGAGGAGAACATGCTGTATGGGGACTTAATGCTTCATTGAATATGTTTCTGAATAATGACAGATTTATGTTATTTCCCACTTTGACATCTCTCATAGCTACTCCTCGATGACGACCGCTAAAACCGGAAGTGAGTAACTTTGTGTTTCCTCTCTCTCTCTCTCTCTCTCTCTCTCTCTCTCTCTCTCTCTCTCTCTCTCTCTCTCCTTCTCACTCTCTCTCTCCCTCCCTCTCTCTCCTTCTCACTCTCTCCCTCTCACTCTCTCTCTCTCCCTCCCTCTCTCTCCTTCTCACTCTCTCTCTCTTCCTCCCCCTCTCTCTCTCCCCATCTCTCTCTCTCTCTCTCCCCCTCTCTCTCTCCCCATCTCTCTCCATCTCTCTCTCTCTCTCTCTCTCTCTCCCCATCTCTCTCCCTCCCTCCCTCTCTCTCCTTCTCACTCTCTCTCCCTCCCTCCCTCTCTCTCCTTCTCACTCTCTCTCTCTCACTCTCTCTCTCTCCCTCCCTCTCTCTCCTTCTCACTCTCTCTCTCTCCCTCCCCCTCTCTCTCTCCCCATCTCTCTCTCTCTCTCTCCCCCCCTCTCTCTCCCCATCTCTCTCCATCTCTCTCTCTCTCTCTCTCTCTCTCTCTCTCTCTCTCTCTCTCTCTCTCTCCCTCACTCCCTCTCTCTCTCTCTCTCTCTCCATCTCTCTCCATCTCTCTCTCTCCCCATCTCTCTCTCTCTCTCTCTCCCCCTCTCTCTCCCCATCTCTCTCCATCTCTCTCTCTCTCTCTCTCTCTCTCTCTCTCTCTCTCTCTCTCTCTCTCTCTCTCTCTCTCTCTCCATCTCTCTCTCTCTCCCTCACTCCCTCTCTCTCTCTCTCTCTCCATCTCTCTCCATCTCTCTCTCTCCCCATCTCTCTGTCTCTCTCTCCATCTCTATCTCTCTCTCTCTCTCTCTCTCTCTCTCTCTCTCTCTCTCTCTCTCTCTCCCATCTCTCTCTCTTTCTCTCTCTCTCTCTCTCTCTCCAGCCATTCAAGACAGTCTTCACCACTTGTCACGTGTTTGATAAATTTGGACGCCTCTACTCCAACGCTGGGAAGATTGTATGAAACTATCGTTCAGTAAGAAAATTCAACTCAACATTATCACACAGAGAAGTGTGGACTTGTATTGGTAACTGTATTCCCTTGTATCCCTTTTCGTTTGTTTGTCTTACTGTATATGGACGGAAATTCACAAAGTTAATTAAATTCACGGTCACAAGAAATGTGCCATAATGTTATGATGAGCATTTTCTTCAACCTATGTTCAAGTTCAACTTAACCTATAATGATGCCATGCATTTTATACAGTAGCAATGTAATCACACACACACACACACACACACACACACACACACACACCTCTCTCTTCCAAGAAACGCCTCATTCTGTCAACCAACACACAAAAACACACAGCACATGAGCACGTAAAGCCGACTACCTCATCCCTCTGCTCATTCTTCCCATCCTGGAATCAGGCTAATGGGGACGCTTTCCCACAGAGCGGGACCACACTCGGCGGCCCAAAATAAATGTGCTTTAATTTGAGAGAGTGGAGCAACTCATCTGCCTATAGCTCCCTGATTTCATTTCCACACCTCATACTGAGTGCTTTGTTCTGTCTGGGCGTGTGTGTGTTGTCTGGTGATGAGTCCAGGGCACCAGTGTGTAATCTGGAGATTCAGTAGAGGGATTGTTGTGCTCTGGCCTAGTCCATCACTTCCCAATAACTCAGCCTGTGCTGACTGTGTGTGTGTGTGTGTGTGTGTGTGTGTGTGTGTGTGTGTGTGTGTGTGTGTGTGTGTGTGTGTGTGTGTGTGTGTGGATGTGCACGCGCATGAGTGTGTAGTCCAAGCACGCTGGTTTGGGGGGGGGGGGGGGGTCTATTTATTGTGTGTGTGTATCAGGGAGGGGGGTGTAGGGATACGGGGTCAGGGGTGTGACAGGGGAGTGACGGGCTGTCTCAGCACACTGCAGCCTCACAGCAGGAGAACGTCAGAGACACACACACACACACACACACGTTCCTGACACACCTGACCTTCCAGTCCACACACCCTTCCTGCCCACCACCCCACCTGCCCGTCTCACCTGTCGGACACATTCCGTGTTTGTTAAAGTGATGCTCCAGAACGTTTGTGTAATTTCAGCCGGTAGTTTTAAAAGTGGGGCTCACGAGCCAAAACGAGCACCCCGTTTTTAGTGTGCTACGTCATCCAATGCTCTACCACGTCATCCGTTCTTGTTGTTGTTGTTGTGCAATCCGTACGGTATGTTATGAATCCAATTCATGCAATATGTTATTCATTTGTTGTGTGTAAAATCATCTTTAAGGGTTTGTAAGTGGTTTGTGGTCTGTTGATAATCTGTTGATAATCTGTTGATATTGTGTTATTAATCTGTTGATAATCTGTTAGTAATCTGTTGATAATCTGTTGATAATCTGTTAATAATCTGTTGATAATCTGTTGATAATCTGTTGATATTGTGTTATTAATCTGTTGATAATCTGTTGATATTGTGTTATTAATCTGTTGATAATCTGTTGATAATCTGTTGATAATATGTTGATAATCTGTTGATAATCTGTTGATAATCTGTTGATATTGTGTTATTAATCTGTTGATAATCTGTTAATAATCTGTTGATATTGTGTTATTAATCTGTTGATAATCTGTTAGTAATCTGTTGATATTGTGTTATTAATCTGTTGATAATCTGTTGATAATCTGTTGATAATCTGTTGATATTGTGTTATTAATCTGTTATTAATCTGTTGATAATCTGTTGATAATATGTTGATAATCTGTTAATAATCTGTTGATAATCTGTTGATAATCTGTTGATATTGTGTTATTAATCTGTTGATAATCTGTTAATAATCTGTTGATAATCTGTTGATTGTGGAGCGAGAGAGATGGGTTGAGTCAGGGAGGGTTAAAGACGGTGAGGAGGGAAAACATCGTTGTCAGGCTGAGACGGGGTGAGGCAACACGATCTCGTAGGTACCATATTTTTGTATTTTTTATTTTTTTTTATTTGGTTATTTCACCTTTATTTAACCAGGTAGGCAAGTTGAGAACAAGTTCTCATTTACAACTGCGACCTGGCCAAGATGAAGCAAAGCAGTTCGACACATACAACGACACAGAGTTACACATGGAGTAAAACAAACATACAGTCAATAATACAGTATAAACAAGTCTATATACGATGTGAGCAAATGAGGTGAGATAAGGGAGGTAAAGGCAAAAAAAATAGATGAACATCTATTTAATTCCGTGTGGTTACAGGTTTATAACATAAACAACTCAAAGGTTAAGAGTTTAGGCATCGTTTCAGCGTGGTTAAGGTTAGGGCTGTGGTTTGAGAAACGCTTGAAAGGAAATAATTGAAAATGACTCGCTCTTACCATCGAGTATCATCAATTATTCTCACGTCATTACTCGAGTGTTGCCACCAGCGGTGATGCAGTGGTCTGAGCAGCAGGCTTTGGCTCTGAGCATCACCAGTTCACGCCCGGTGCTGGGTAGGAGTCTTTATTATTGTTCTGTGAGTGCAGAGGAAGTGGATATATCCACGTTCTCAGGATCTTTTCAAACTTCCGGAATCCAAGTCTATTTTCGGTGATCAGGCTGGGTCGAGGAGGGGTAAAGGGCGGGTCGAGGAGGGGATGAGATCATTGTCATGCTGGGTCATTTGCATGCCCTCCTCTGGTCTCCATCGAGCTGTCAGTAACAGCTGCCAGACCTGGCAGATAGGAGGCGCAGCACGCTCACACACACACACCAACACACACATTCACATTCCCTGACACACTGACACACACTCAGTCAAATCCCATCTTGATATCCAAGCAGAAATGACCTGTACATTTATCTTAACCCAGGTGGACATGTTTTTGAGATTTGTATATGTGACAGTATGTGTATTTGACCCCAGTCTGGCTTATAAAGCAGCTAATGGATGGGTGTTGATCAGACAGCATTCAGGCCCCAGCGTCTCAGTCTCCATAGAAAGCACTTAGCATGTTTGTGTGGAGCAATGTGAATGACTTTGGACCGTTTTTAAAAGTCTCTCTCTCCTCTCTCTATCTTCTCCTCCCTCTCTCTCTCTCTCTCTCTCTCTCCCTCCCTCTCTCTTCTATTTCCCAACTTCTCTCTCCCAAGTCCCTCCCAGTCCCTTGGGTCTGTGGTAGACTGTGAGGGGAGAGATGGAGCGTTTTGTAATGGTCTCTTAATGGACGTGTAGACAGAAACATTAGGGTGGGTAGTACCAGGCAGCGGGCACAGACGAGCTGGCTGCCAGATGCCAGACCAGATGTGGGTGAGCTGAGGATCACTCACGCTCTCGTTTGTAATTACATTTCTCATGCGGATACAGCCCAGGCGTCGCGATGCTCTCTCTCTCTCTCTCTCTCTCTCTCTCTCTCTATCCTCCTCCGTCGCATGCCTCTCCTCCTTCCCTCTGTCCTGCTTTCTCTCTGTTCCTTCTCTGTTCTCCCTGTTTCCTGTGTCATCTCCCCTCCCATCTTCCCTCCTCCCTTTTCCTCTGTTCCCCTCTGTTCCCTTCGTTTTAGTAATCACGGATCTGATATGAGCCGAATAATCCCAGGGTTCTACTACATCGCTTTCACAGATCCAGTCATGTCATCAGAGATCAGAGATCAGTTCAAGGAAAAGAATGGTTGGAAAGTATTTTGGTCTCATGTCATGTTAAAGGTTTCCAGTTGGAGGCGCCATTTCTCACCTGTTCCATTGTGTCTCTGAGGAGGCCACAGCAAAGGCTTTCAATGCAGCGATTATGATAATGCCCCTTTGTGTGTGTGTGCGTGTGCTTGCGTGTGTGTGTGTGCGTGTGCGTGCGTGCGTGTGTTCTCACAGTCATTGTTCCACAGACAGGAAAAGGTCCCTTTTGACTCCCCTCTGATCAGAAGTCCAGAACATGTGGCGTCTCAACCACACACACACACACACACCTCTTCAAGCTGAATCAGCGATGATGGGAGCTGATCAGTGCGGTTAGGGGTATTGGCAGGTGATTGTTGTGAGAGGTGATGAGTACGGAGGCAGGTGTCTGTCTCTGTAGCTGCTGTATTGACAGCTGTCCCGGCCTGCCGATTGTGCTGTGGGTTGACTGGCGGCACACTATTGATGGACAGGATTTGCTGACGTTCCTTTACAACGAACTATAACCTCCACACAACGTCTGACCAACTCTCAAGGTCCTGAAGCACAATGCCCTGCCTCACATTGGTTTGCAGAGGCGAGATACACAGACTCACTTCTGATCTTGGCAACAGTCTCATATTTCTCCCCTCTGATCATGTAGTGCAATAGCAGCGATCCAGGAGCTACGTGGAAAAACCATCCTGGCTCGCTGCTCTTGTTTTTGTAGTCTCGTATTGTCCAGCGCCAGTGGAGTTGAGTTAAACAGAGACGGACAGTAGCTCTCAGCTAGCACCCTGCCTCCCAGACACACACACACACGCGCGCATACAACACACACGCTATGCGTTGGCGCAGGACATGCAATTGAAATGTTATAAAATACCTCTGTGAGGGAAGAGGGGGAAGAAAGGACCTAAAAAGTCTAAATCACTTTCTTTTTTGTTGTTGTGGCTTTCGGGTTTTATCAGCGTTTGATAATTTTTTTGTGCGAGCAGCATTTTCCAACGCTCTCTTCCCTCTGACCTTCCCCTCTATCACACACACAGACACACACCCCGTCACACACTGACACACGCAACCTAAGTCTGTGTCTTGCAGCACCTCGGGAAACTTGTGGCTAATTTCATTATTTGGGGGGGAGAGGAATGCAAATGAGCGCAGACAGCTGGTGTAGACCTGGTAGCAGGGAGTGATGGAAGGCCTGGGGGCTGGCGCCACACACACACGTAGAGTCACACACACACGGCTCATCAGTGGCCCCTATCAGACAGACACCGCTGGGTAGGCAAGGCAGGGGTTAGTGGGGGCTCCAATGAAGGACCAGATGGTCTGTGTGTGTGTGTGTGTGTGTGTGTGTGTGTGTGTGTGTGTGTGTGTGTGTGTGTGTGTGTGTGTGTGTGTGTGTGTGTGTGTGTGTGTGTGTGTGTGTGTGTGTGTGTGTGTGTGTGTGTGTGTGAGAGAGAGAGAGAGTTAGAGAGAGATACAGTGATGGGTTTGTGGCTCATTCTGTTAATGTACTGGTCTCTGTACTGACCACCTGGGCAGCTTGGATGTGGCTAGGTGGCTAAGTAACTATTCTCAGAATGTACACACATATAAACCATGTCCGTATGGTGGGGCAGCTCACTTCCAGACAGGCATGGGCCATACATGGGGGGAGGGTCGGTCGGGGGGGGGCCATCGGCCCTCCCGTCAATCACATACTGGACGCCGTGACTACTGCCTTCTGCTCTGTCGCGCCGCGCCATTGGTCATCATGTGGGTTGTCGTGGCGCTGTGCTATCTGCTGTGTGATTGGTGCACGGGCCGTCGTAGCACATGTGCCTGTCTCGTCTCACTCTATAGGGGATAGCACTGTGGTGTTTTTGCTAAATTACAGTCATCGTTAGGAGACAGCAAACGCTATCTACTCACAAAGGCCCCTTTCACACTCAAGTTGTACAACCAATGTACAACGCATTTGGCTCAATGGTTGTGATTCACAGACGTTTTTCTGCAGAAAAGTTATTACACAAGCATTGTGGAGATTCCGTCCAATGGTTGTGTAAACAGCCATATCTCAGACTGGCCAATAAAAATAAAATATTAAGTCCATTTCCTAACTCTACCTCGACGTGTCCACCATGCTCAGGGCTTGGTTCTAATCATATTGTAGCCCAGCCACTGACCACTGCACAAGATGTTATCCACACAATATCGTCCTCTGCAATCACACACTCCCACGCACACACACTCGCATGCACGCACGCACGCTCACACACACACACACCCCCTAGCCTTCTGAAAACAGCAGCACTCACACAGTAATCCTGTTACCTCTAACTCTTATGGAATATGAAGGGATTTTATTTTTTATTCATTGCACCATAACCCTTTCAAATTGAGTAAATAACTGTATTAAGTTATTTTTTCTTTCGTTATTCTAAGCATTTCGCTGTTCTGAGTATACAGATCTACTGGGCATGTGACATGGGTTGGTTCGTAGATCTACAGTTGAAGTCGGAAGTTTACATACACCTTAGCCAAATGCATTTAAACTCATTTTTTTCACAATACCTGACATTTAATCCTAGTAAACATTCCCTTCTTTAGGTCAGTTAGGATCACTTCTTTATTTTAAGAATGTGAAATAGTAGAGAGTGATTTATTTCAGCTTTTATTTCTTTCATCACATTCCAAGTGGGTCAGAAGTTTACGTACACTCAATTAATATTTGGTAGCATTGCCTTTAAATTGTTTAACTTAGCTCTTTCAGTTCTGCCCACAAATGTTCTATAGGATTGAGGTCTGGGCTCAAGTTCCAATACCTTGACTTTGTTGTCCTTAAGCCATTTTGCCACAACTTTGGAAGTATGCTTGGGGTCATTGTCCATTTGGAAGACCCATTTGCGACCAAGCTTTAACTTCCTGACTGATGTCTTGAGAAGTTGCTTCATTATATCCACATAATTTTCCTACCTCATCTATTTTGTGAAGTGCACCAGCCCCTCCTGCAGCAAAGCACCCCCACAACATGATTCTGTCACCCCTGTGCTTCACAGTTGGGATGGTGTTCTTCGGCTTGCAAGCCTCCCCCTTTTTCCTCCAAACATAACAAGAGGCATTATGGCCAAACAGTTCCATTTTTGTTTCATCAGAGAAATTTGTGGAGTGGTTGAAAAACGAGTTTTAATGACTTCAACCTAAGTGTATGTAAACGTCCGACTTCAACTGTATCTCTAAGGGTTGGTTCATAGATCTATCTCTATGGGTTGGTTCATAGATCTATCTCTATGGGTTGGTTCATACATCTATCTATGGGTTGGTTCATAGATCTATCTCTATGGGTTGGTTCATAGATCTATCTCTATGGGTTGGTTAAGAGATCTATCTCTATGGGTTGGTTCATAGATCTATCTCTATGGGTTGGTTAAGAGATCTATCTCTATGGGTTGGTTCATACATCTATCTCTATGGGTTGGTTCATAGATCTATCTCTACGGGTTGGTTCATACATATATCTCTAAGGGTTGGTTCAGAGGTTCATAGATCGATCTCTATGGGTTGGTTCATAGATCTATCTCTAAGGGTTGGTTCATAGATCTATCTATGGGTTGGTTCAGAGCTCTATCTCTATGGGTTGGTTCATAGATCTATCTCAAAGGGTTGGTTTGTAGATCTATCTCAAAGGGTTGGTTCGTAGATCTATCTCTACGGGTTGGTTCGTAGATCTATCTCTAAGGGTTGGTTCATAGATCTATCTCTATGGGTTGGTTCATATATCTATCTCTAAGGGTTGATTCATAGATCTATCTCTAAGGGTTGATTCAGAGATCTATCTCTATGGGTTGATTCAGATATCTATTTATATGGGTTGGTTCAGAGATCTATCTCTATGGGTTGATTCATAGATCTATCTCTATGGGTTGGTTCATAGATCTATCTCTACGGGTTGGTTCATACATATATCTCTAAGGGTTGGTTCAGAGATCTATCTCTATGGGTTGGTTCAGAGATCGATCTCTATGGGTTGGTTCATAGATCTATCTCTAAGGGTTGGTTCATAGATCTATCTATGGGTTGGTTCAGAGATCTATCTCTATGGGTTGGTTCATAGATCTATCTCTATGGGTTGGTTTGTAGATCTATCTCAAAGGGTTGGTTCGTAGATCTATCTCTACGGGTTGGTTCGTAGATCTATCTCTAAGGGTTGGTTCATAGATCTATCTCTATGGGTTGGTTCATATATCTATCTCTAAGGGTTGATTCATATATCTATCTCTAAGGGTTGATGCAGAGATCTATCTCTATGGGTTGATTCAGATATCTATTTATATGGGTTGGTTCAGAGATCTATCTCTATGGGTTGATTCATAGATCTATCTCTAATGGTTGGTTCAGAGATCTATCTCTAAGGGTTGGTTCAGAGATCTATCTCTATGGGTTGATTCAGAGATCTATTTCTATGGGTTTGTTCAGAGATCTATCTCTATGGGTTGATTCATAGATCTATCTCTAAGGGTGGTTCAGAGATCTATTTCTATGGGTTGGTTCAGAGATCTATCTCTATGGGTTGATTTGTAGATCTATCTATATGGGTTGGATATTTCAAATGATATACTAGGAGGTTTAAGCCCTGAATTCTGATATACCCGTGGTATATCAGACCGTATACCCCGGGAATGACAAAACATGTGTTGTTACTGCTCCTATTACTTTGGTAACCAGTTTATAATAGCAGTAAGGCTTCTCTGAGGTTTGTGATATATGGGCAATATACCACGGCTAAGGGCTGTGTCCAGGCACTCCGCTTTGTGTCGTGCGTAAGAACAGCCCTTAGCTGTGGTACGTTGCCCATATACCACACCTCCTCAGGCCTTATTGTTTAATTATCCCGGGCATCAACTACAGTTCTAGTCACAGAGAGGTTAAGCCAGTCATTTTTTGGATATGTGATGTAGAGAGCTGAAATAGTCTATTTCTCAGGACGCCCAATTGAGCCACCCACCGTATTGAGCCATCAGCCATTCTCAAGTCTATTTAAAATGAATGAATCTCAATTTCTATTGACACAGCACCAGGTCTGAAAGCTCTTTACATTGTATAGAGGGTAACTTACCTCATCCACTTCCAATATGTAGCCCCCACCTGGCTGGTGCCATTGTAGACATTTTAGGTTGTGTGTAATCATGATGATTGACAGGTAGTGAGAGGGTGGACAAGAGAGGCTGTCATGTGGTTAATTTGATAGGTAATGTCCTAAGGAGGCAGGGGTCCATCAGAACACACACACACACATTTGGCTGCTGTTTTATAGTGGGTTAATCATGAGAAGAAAGGTGTCTGACCCTGTCAGGATTGTGTACCACCTGTGTGTGGCGGGGTGGGGTGTGTGGCTGGATGTTTGTGTGCGTGAGTGCATGTGTGTTTGCAAGCTTTCCAAAGGGCCACCTCTCATGTCTCAGACAACATGGGGAATCATTTCCATACTATTACCTTTAAACAGCATACCCTGGCCCTGCCTCCCGTCTCTCCCCAACAAGAGCTCACGGTTTGACCAATTTGACTTCAGATTCCAACGTTTATCCACGTTTCTCCAAACGACAACCTGGGTTGCTCCTCCGGCTGCAGCTGCACTCTGGGTTGCTCCTCCGGCTACAGCTGCACTCTGGGTTGCTCCTCCGGCTGCAGCTGCACTCTGGGTTGCTCCTCCGGCAACAGCTGCACTCTGGGTTGCTCCTCCGGCTACAGCTGCACTCTGGGTTGCTCCAAACGACAACCTGGGTTGCTCCTCCTGCTGCAGCTGCACTCTGGGTTGCTCCTCCGGCTGCAGCTGCACTCTGGGTTGCTCCTCCGGCTGCAGCTGCACTCTGGGTTACTCCTCCGGCTACAGCTGCACTCTGGGTTACTCCTCCGGCTACAGCTGCACTCTGGGTTACTCCTCCGGCTACAGCTGCACTCTGGGTTACTCCTCCGGCTACAGCTGCACTCTGGGTTACTCCTCCGGCTACAGCTGCACTCTGGGTTACTCCTCCGGCTACAGCTGCACTCTGGGTTGCTCCTCCGGCTACAGCTGCACTCTGGGTTGCTCCTCCGGCTGCAGCTGCACTCTGGGTTACTCCTCCGGCTACAGCTGCACTCTGGGTTACTCCTCCGGCTACAGCTGCACTCTGGGTTACTCCTCCGGCTACAGCTGCACTCTGGGTTGCTCCTCCGGCTGCAGCTGCACTCTGGGTTGCTCCTCCGGCTGCAGCTGCACTCTGGGTTGCTCCTCCGGCTGCAGCTGCACTCTGGGTTACTCCTCCGGCTACAGCTGCACTCTGGGTTACTCCTCCGGCTACAGCTGCACTCTGGGTTACTCCTCCGGCTACAGCTGCACTCTGGGTTACTCCTCCGGCTACAGCTGCACTCTGGGTTACTCCTCCGGCTGCAGCTGCACTCTGGATTGCTCCACTGCTGTGGCCAACGCCTCGCGGCAGGTTACTTTTAGGCATTCATTCTGAATGGTTAAGTTAAGAGTTAAGGTTTGAGATAGGGTAAAACATCTATAAAAGAGTGCCTATCCATGGGATTATGGGCGTCAGCCTGCAGCTTACGCCCATCCACAACACACTAGCAAAACCCAAGCCTGCTTGATGGTAATATCGCTCGCCGTTGCCCCTAGTGGCTGGTTCTGAAGGCATCTCATAACGTCCTGGTTCTCTGGACGGACGTCGGATTTCAAAGTGGATCTTGAGCGACCTGGCTGCTCTCTCCCTTACCCAGTTTACCCCTGACCCAGTAGGTATAGGTGTTGGGGTGTATTGGGGGAGTCCTGTCAGGTGTCAGACCACAGATGGGGTGGGGGTTGGGGGGCTGGTCACGTCTGTTACCCCCCCATTGCTTCTGAGTGAATTGTTAGCGTGTCCGTGAGAAGCTTCAACTGTTTGACATCTGGCAGCACCCCCTAAACCCCCTCTACCCCCTACCTCCCCTGACTCCCCTACCCCATCATATCACCCCATCTCCCCAGCCTCCTCCCTTCATAAACAACCGTTCATCTACACACATACACGCACACACCGCTCCCTGTCTATCTGCCTGCATCTCCCAGAGTCCCAGTCATCAACATTTAGATACAGTTATAATTTACTGAGGCCTGCTGTCAAACAACATATGGACTACACACTCTGGGGAGAGAGGTGGGAGAGAGAAGTGGGAGAGAGAGGAGGAAGAGAGAGGTGGGAGAGAGGGATGGCGGTAGGGAGTCTGGGAAAGAGGAAGATAGAGGGGGTAGTGAGAGGGGATGAAAGGGTGAGGAGAGAAAGACAGAGAGAGAAGAAAAAAAAATCTGATTGAGTGGATGGACCTGGCTGAACTGTAACTATGAACTGTAACTATGAACTGTAACTATGAACTGTAACTATGAACTGTAACTATGAACTGTAACTATGAACTGTAACTATGAACTGTAACTATGAACTGTAAAATCTTTGAAATTGTTGCATGTTGAGTTTATATTTTTTTGACTCATCACATACGCTGCTGCTACTGTGTATTGTCTATCCTGTTGCTTAATCACTTTCTTCCTAGTTATATGTACATATCTACCTCAATGACCTCGTACCCCTGCACATGGACTCAGTACTAGTACCCCATGTATATAGCCAAGTTATCATTACTCATTGTGTATTTATTATAACTTTTATAATAACGGGTTATTACTTTTCTACTATTTCTCTATTTTCTTTCTCTCTGCATTGTTGGGAAGGGCCTGTTTTCACTGTTCGTCTACACCTGTTGTTTACCACGCATGTGACAAATAAAGTTTGATTTGATTGTGTTAGATGAGGGATAGACAGAACGGCCTGTTTGATACAGGAAGTGAGGAGTAGGAGAGTAGGAAAAAAAACAGGAGGTCTGAGATTTGGGAGAGGTGTGTGATCGGCCTGAGTGTCAGGATGGTGGTGGCGTGTGTGTGCGTGTCTGTGTGAGTGGATTAGCTGAGACCACAGGCAACAGTACAGTGGGGACCCCGGGTGCTTCCAGATTGTCCCGAATGTGATGGGGAGACACAGTTCCATTTGTCCCACTATCATAAAAGATAATTGGAACAGGAGGGGAGGGGGGCAGCTCAGGGAGTCTGAGGAACCATCATACACACACACACACACACACACACAGTGCTAGGGAGCTATTTCCCCAGCCCCCACTAAGCATATGTCAAAAATACACATGTAAAATGAGTGTGAACCATAGCTCCAGCTAGCTGTGTGACATCTGAATGGCAGACACACAGAGACATGAGGACCCGACAACTCCTACATTTAAACAGAGAATAGACAGGATGCTAGTGAACCAAAATGAATATCAACCTTGGATGGCAAAACCTTGGCTGTTTTTTTATATTTTTTATTACAAGTCAATCTCATCTACAGCAGCACTTAACTCAGAAGAGCTTTGGAGTGGAGGGAAAGATAAAGAGAATGAGTCCTTGGTTAGAAAAACAGTGTTAAATTGGGGTTGAGAAGTCGTCGGTGGTTCATAATGACCTGGTAGAGTGGTCAGGTCTGGACGGTGGAGAGGGAGGTCAAGAGGAGTCTAGTTGAGAAGGCGGAGTGGCTGATGAGGCTGGTTCGTCGGGTCAAACAGGGTATGGTCAATAGACGTGGCGATTAGTTCCGGAGGGTTGAGAGAGTGTGGTCGGGTTAGGAACGGTTGAGAGAGTATGGTCAAGAGGGGTAGTGAGTGGCTATGGCTGCTCTGTCGATTAACACAGACAGGACCGTGACTGTGGTCAAAGCATTAACTGTGGAGAGGCCTCTGGGCCATGACTGTAATACTGACCCTGGTCCTCTCTGCCCCTAGCTCGCTGACGACACACACACACACACACACACACACACACACACCCTGTGTGTGGGTGGCTCTGGCTGAAGGTGAGCAGGGAGTGTAGAAGACATCTCCACCAACAGATGGAGCATCTGCCGGCGAAGTGACTGAACAGCCAATGTTGCATGGCAAAGTGATTTAGCTCTCAAGGATCTGCAGCAAGTAGTTAGTGATGATGGCATCTGTGCCGAGAGCAAACACTCCTTAGATATGATCTATCGCCTCCACACACACAAGCGCGCACGCATCCCAACGCATGCACACACACACACACACATCGCTTTTGCACAGCCTTATTGGCACCCTGGATAATAAGTTCATACTGAAACACTCACGGATATGTTTCTTTTATGAGCAACTTCAAAGTTATCTACTCTTCCCACAGTTACAGAGAGAGGGTAGGAAGAGAAAGAGAGAGAAGCTGTGAGAGTTTGTCATGTGATTATGCTCATTTAACTTCTACTGATATCTATCCACCGGCCACTGAAAGACGAACATAATTATATCTTTGAATGTTTGGCTTTAGTGTCCTTTCTTTCTCTCTCAGTATCATTATATAGGCCTCTCTCGCTCTTACTCTCTCTCTGTGTCTCAGCTGGTGGTTTCCCTCTAATCTATCTCTCCTCTCCTCCACAGCAGGATCATTTGCTTATTAAGTGTACTCTTGTTTTCTTCAAATAAACTCATCATGAGATATTTAGCATTGGCACCTTGAAATATTATCTCCTAGTGTAGAATGTTTTGGAGGGGTGGAAATAAAACACGTTTTTCATTCCTTTATCATTCTCACAGAGTTAATGAGGAATTACATGGGAACCGGTCTACGTGCACGTGATGCTCTTTTCCTCTGTCTCTCAGTAAGTCCTGCAGTGATGTTCACTTCCTCTGTCTCTCATTAAGTACTGCAGTGATGTTCACTTCCTCTGTCTCTCAGTAAGTCCTGCAGTGATGTTCACTTCCTCTGTCTCTCATTAAGTCCTGCAGTGATGTTCACTTCCTCTGTCTCTCAGTAAGTCCTGCAGTGATGTTCACTTCCTCTGTCTCTCATTATGTCCTGCACTGATGTTCATTTCCTCTGTCTCTCAGTAAGTCCTGCAGTGATGTTCACTTCCTCTGTCTCTCATTAAGTACTGCAGTGATGTTCACTTCCTCTGTCTCTCAGTAAGTCCTGCAGTGATGTTCACTTCCTCTGTCTCTCATTATGTCCTGCACTGATGTTCATTTCCTCTGTCTCTCAGTAAGTCCTGCAGTGATGTTCACTTCCTCTGTCTCTCATTAAGTACTGCAGTGATGTTCACTTCCTCTGTCTCTCAGTAAGTACTGCAGTGATGTTCACTTCCTCTGTCTCTCAGTAAGTACTGCAGTGATGTTCACTTCCTCTGTCTCTCAGTAAGTCCTGCACTGATGTTCATTTCCTCTGTCTCTCAGTAAGTCCTGCAGTGATGTTCACTTCCTCTGTCTCTCATTAAGTACTGCAGTGATGTTCACTTCCTCTGTCTCTCAGTAAGTACTGCAGTGATGTTCACTTCCTCTGTCTCTCATTAAGTCCTGCAGTGATGTTCACTTCCTCTGTCTCTCAGTAAGTACTGCAGTGATGTTCACTTCCTCTGTCTCTCAGTAAGTCCTGCACTGATGTTAATTTCCTCTGTCTCTCAGTAAGTCCTGCAGTGATGTTCACTTCCTCTGTCTCTCATTAAGTACTGCAGTGATGTTCACTTCCTCTGTCTCTCAGTAAGTCCTGCACTGATGTTCATTTCCTCTGTCTCTCAGTAAGTCCTGCAGTGATGTTCACTTCCTCTGTCTCTCATTAAGTCCTGCAGTGATGTTCACTTCCTCTGTCTCTCAGTAAGTCCTGCAGTGATGTTCACTTCCTCTGTCTCTCAGTAAGTACTGCAGTGATGTTCACTTCCTCTGTCTCTCAGTAAGTCCTGCAGTGATGTTCACTTCCTCTGTCTCTCAGTAAGTCCTGCACTGATGTTCATTTCCTCTGTCTCTCAGTAAGTCCTGCACTGATGTTCATTTCCTCTGTCTCTCAGTAAGTCCTGCACTGATGTTCATTTCCTCTGTCTCTCAGTAAGTCCTGCAGTGATGTTCACTTCCTCTGTCTCTCAGTAAGTCCTGCAGTGATGTTCATTTGTCCCAGTCACCAGGGGTGGTTGGACACATTCATCTATTGTATGTACCTAAAATACAGAATATATGTAGCTATTTACTTTATAAAGGTTTGGTGGTTCAAATAAAACGCTTTTGCAGTCTGCACCTCAGATGGTTATTGGCTACAATAGATTCTGTTTAGTATGCTTATGACAAATTAAATAGCTTTTCGAAATGTTACAACATTAAGTGTAAATTGTTGACGTCCCATCACAATAGCACCCATGTAGAATACATGTGATAGTGTATTACTGTCAAGCCCATGTTGTAGTATTGTTGTCCAGAACAGAGTTAACTGTGCTACTGTACTATCAAGATCAGTAGCAGCCATGTAGAGTTAACTGTGCTACTGTACGGTCTAGATCAGTTTCAGCCATGTAGAGTTAACTGTGCAACTCTACTGTCTAGATCAGTAGGAGCCATGTAGAGTTAACTGTGCTACTGTACTGTCTAGATCAGTAGCAGCCATGTAGAGTTAACTGTTCTACTGTACGGTCTAGATCAGTAGCAGCCATGTAGAGTTAACTGTGCTACTGTACTGTCTAGATCAGTAGCAGCCATGTAGAGTTAACTGTGCTACTGTACGGTCTAGATCAGTAGGAGCCATGTAGAGTTAACTGTGCTACTGTACGGTCTAGATCAGTAGCAGCCATGTAGAGTTAACTGTGCTACTGTACGGTCTAGATCAGTAGGAGCCATGTAGAGTTAACTGTGCTACTGTACTGTCTAGATCAGTAGCAGCCATGTAGAGTTAACTGTGCTACTGTACTGTCTAGATCAGTAGCAGCCATGTAGAGTTAACTGTGCTACTGTACGGTCTAGATCAGTAGGAGCCATGTAGAGTTAACTGTGCTACTGTACTGTCTAGATCAGTAGCAGCCATGTAGAGTTAACTGTGCAACTCTACTGTCTAGATCAGTAGGAGCCATGTAGAGTTAACTGTGCTACTGTACTGTCTAGATCAGTAGGAGCCATGTAGAGTTAACTGTGCTACTGTACGGTCTAGATCAGTAGCAGCCATGTAGAGTTAACTGTGCTACTGTACGGTCTAGATCAGTAGCAGCCATGTAGAGTTAACTGTGCTACTGTACGGTCTAGATCAGTAGCAGCCATGTAGAGTTAACTGTGCTACTGTACTGTCTTGATCAGTAGGAGCCATGTAGAGTTAACTGTGCTACTGTACGGTCTAGATCAGTAGCAGCCATGTAGAGTTAACTGTGCTACTGTACTGTCTAGATCAGTAGCAGCCATGTAGAGTTAACTGTTCTACTGTACGGTCTAGATCAGTAGCAGCCATGTAGAGTTAACTGTGCTACTGTACTGTCTTGATCAGTAGGAGCCATGTAGAGTTAACTGTTCTACTGTACGGTCTAGATCAGTAGCAGCCATGTAGAGTTAAATCAAATCAAATCAAATCAAATGTATTTATATAGCCCTTCGTACATCAGCTGATATCTCAAAGTGCTGTACAGAAACCCAGCCTAAAACCCCAAACAGCAAGCAATGCAGGTGTAGAAGCACGGTGGCTAGGAAAAACTCCCTAGAAAGGCCAAAACCTAGGAAGAAACCTAGAGAGGAACCAGGCTATGTGGGGTGGCCAGTCCTCTTCTGGCTGTGCCGGGTGGAGATTATAACAAAACATGGTCAAGATGTTCAAATGTTCATAAATGACCAGCATGGTCGAATTATAATAAGGCAGAATAGTTGAAACTGGAGCAGCAGCACAGTCAGGTGGACTGGGGACAGCAAGGAGTCATCATGTCAGGTATTCCTGGGGCATGGTCCTATGGCTCAGGTCAGTTGAAACTGGAGCAGCAGCACAGCCAGGTGGACTGGGGACAGCAAGGAGTCATCATGTCAGGTAGTCCTGGGGCATGGTCCTAGGGCTCAGGTCCTCCGAGAGAGAGAAAGAGAGAAGGAGAGAATTAGAGAACGCACACTTAGATTCACACAGGACACCGAATAGGACAGGAGAAGTACTCCAGATATAACAAACTGACCCTAAAGTTAACTGTGCTACTGTACTGTCTAGATCAGTAGCAGCCATGTAGAGTTAACTGTGCCAGTGTCAGAGTGTCCATGTAATCAGAGTGCTACTGGTCCATGTCTTAATGAGTCCTGCACACTAAAGGTGTTTATGGTAACTCATTATCTGGCCCATTGAACACAACTCCTCTCCACATCACAGACCCCTGTGTCCTCTAAACACACCTCATCTGGGTGTGTGTGTGTGTCCTCTAAACATACCTCATCTGTATGGGTGTGTGTGTGTGTGTGTGTGTGTGTGTGTGTGTGTGTGTGTGTGTGTGTGTGTGTGTGTGTGTGTGTGTGTGTGTGTGTGTGTGTGTGTGTGTGTGTGTGTGTGTGTGTGTGTGTGTGTGTGTGTGTGTGTGTGTGCGTGCGCGTGTGCGTGTGTGTGTGTGCCCTCTAAAACTCACGCCTCACATAATGGTGGGGCAGTGGTTAGGTAATGGTAATTGTTATTGAGGCCTGGGCGTCATGAGGGAAGTTGTGTGTGTGTGTGTGAGTGAGTGAGTGAGTGAGTGAGTGAGAGAGTGAGTGAGTTTCTATGAAAGACCTTTTCTCTGCTCTGCCAGGTGAGGAAATAGCATGTCACTAGCCAACTATTGTCACTCTCCCTACCTGTTGACTTGTCTGCTTTGCCCAGTTAACGCTCTTCTGACAAATCAAAGGAACGGGAGGCAACTTAATGCGAGTGTGTGCATTTTCCTTTGTGTGTGTTGTCATTGTTGTCTGCCAAAGGAAAGTGTTATCAGGCGAGGAAGGCAAGGCGTGAAGCTCAAGGGCACATTTGTAAAAAGCTAATGGTAGGATGTAAATGGGCAAATTTCCTCTGTGAGAAGAGAGGCGCACACACACACACACACACACACACACACCCAGTGCACCATCGTGTTGATGGAGTGCAGAATCTCATTACTGATCTAATACAATAAGGTGTGTGTGGATGGGGAGGCGAGCAGCCAACCAGATTAGCCTTATTACTTCACTACGCTGCTGGCTGAGAGACACACAGCGCAGAGCAGCTCGGAATACGCGCGCACACACACGCACGGATGCGTTCACACACACACACACACACACACTCTCTTACACTCACAAACACACACACACACACACACACACTCTCTTACACTCACAAACACACACACACACACACACACAGGACAATCACATTAGAGGCAGGATGAGCTGAAGGAAAGACTTAGTCTCACTTTGGAACACCGTAATTGATTCCTCACCAGATTAGCAGAGACAGCTTCAGGGAGACCTACTGTTGCTGGGTGGCGGTTGTTAGCGGGGTTCAAGCGTTGTTTCCGGGTTGTTTTAGTGTTGTTTGTTGTGAGCGAGTGTTTTTGGGGGAGGAGGGGGATTGTGGGAAGTGTTTTCCTACAGTGTGTTGTTGTACAGTAAACTGTTTCGGAGTTTTGTCATTGTTTGTTGGGAATAGGGGTGGTGGTGGCTGGTTGGAGTGGGGAGAGAAGTCGATCACAAGAAGGAGTGCGCGTTGGGGAGAGGGGTGAGCGGGCGATGGAGGAGGGGGGGGGGGGGGGGGGTACAGGACACATGGTGGAGAGTTTGTCTTTGTCTCTCTAGGCAGCACCAGAGGGAATTGTGGCATAGTGGAGGTTAATGAAGATCATCCTGTATGGGTTTTCTGCTGTCGTGGCTCTTTTAGCGAGCCACTGCATTTCACTGTACTTTGCCGCAAAAGTTATGTACTTCTATCTTTGAATTTGTGTGAAACACTGGGGTTTGTAGGTGGTCTGAGCACCACAAGGCTGTGTCAGGCCATTGAGCTAAAGACCAAGGTACCCGCTTGGGGAACTAATGCAAACCTTCAGGGTTTTGGCAAGATTACTCAACATGCAAAGCCAATCATGTCTGCTACATGTATGTGTTGGAGTGTTAGCTGTGTGCCAGTCAGATGAAGAAATAAGCGCGTTTGTTTTCTCAATAGATCTGGAACGAAGTAGTTCAGCAACAGGGACGTTCCGATTATTTACACAGGCAGGTTTCATTGAGGCAAACCAAAGCGATATAGCACACAGACACACGACAGCACCGCCCTCCTCTTCCCACTAACTATTCCCCAGGTTGCTGCTGTTAATGACAGTGTGTTCTCAGTCAACTTACCTGGTAAAATAAGGGTCAAAAAAAGAAATGATAGATCTCACGGTTTGACCGATTTAACTTCTGTCCACATTTCTCTAAACGTCAACTTTTGAAGTTGCTCCAAACATCCAAAATGCAGAGGTGTTTTGGACGCTGGGTAGCGCCGCTTCTGTTGCCGGTGCCTCGTGGCTGGTTAAGTTTAGGCATTCATTCTGAATGTTAAGATACGGTTTAACGTTTGGAAGAGGGTAAATAAATCAAGTGATTGCCTCTCGCTGGGATTGAACATACGACCCCCAGGGGCCAGTGCTCGCTGCTTACGCACATCCCTAACGCCCAATCACAATGCCCTAGCAAAACCAAAACCTGCTTAATGGTAATAACGCCCCCAGTAGCCGGTTTTGAAGGCATCTCCCAATGTCAGATTTCGAAGTGGATCTTGAGCCACCTGGCTGAGCACACACACACACACAGAGAGGCTGTCCGAGGTAGTCCCTAGTGGCCAATGGGTCTGATAACGGTCCATCAGTTGTCAGTGTGTGTGACAGTATTGTGTGTGACACCTCACCTTCACCACTGATCTCCACTGTGCTTTTACTGTCTGTCTACTGCCCTGCGGCCAGAACACACACACACACACACAAACACACACATACACACATACACACATACGCACAAGAAGGAGATGCCCCCTTCCTCTACCTCTGTCCCCAAATTCCTCTCCCTTCTCTTTACCTCCTTTCTTCCCACATCTTCTCCCTCACTCTCATCTTTTATACCCTGTCTTTCTCTTTCTGTCTTCCACGCACACACACACCGCAGTGCTGTAGCAGCTTATCTAATCAGTGTTTGTGCTGACCCCTGGTTTCCTCCTGATACACAGATTTATTGGTCTGAACACAAGTCAAGATGTCAAAGACAACACACACTGTCTAGGGGTCAACCACTACTTTCTCTGTCTTACACACACACACACACACACACACACACACACACACACACACACCAGTAGTCTGGATGTCCAAAACAAATGCTACAATTTGGGAGTGCTCCAGAGTCAACAACATCTTGCCTCTCTGTGTCCAGAGGTGCAAGCATCCAAGTCTTCTGAAGCTCCCACGGTTTGGCTTTTTAAAACAGCACTGTACCAACTTCATGTAACACTGCTAATTCTACCAGTAATATTCATTTTCTTGGCTCTTTTGTAGCCACCACATCTTGTTGAATTGCCTCAGTGTCTCATACATCACTCAGGAAAATACTGTCATCACATACCTCTGGTTTCAGCTGCCACACACACACACACACATACGCGCACACTCCTTTCCTGGAGGAGGAGGATCCTTTCCTGGAGGAGGAGGATCCAGGAGCGGCATGATGAGAGGACAGGATGGAGGAGATGTCAAAGATAACAGGGATAGGTAGGCAGGGCTGAGTAGATGACTGATCTGTCTTTACTAATCACTGATCTCAGATTCTGTGCACGTGTGAACGTCCGTGTGTCCATTGTGTGTGCGTGTGCCTGTGTATGTGCACTTGCATGCGTGCGCGCGCGTGTGTAGTTGCATGCATGCGTGTGTGTGTTTGCGCGTGTGCGCCCGCACGCGCGTGAGTGTGTGTGTGTGTGCTAATGAGACTGGTAGAAGCAGCGCAGCAGCGTGTCCTCTCCTCCCCGGCAGGTCATAGCGACAGATGTTCCCAGCATATGTGGAGAATTAATTACCCACTAGTAAACAGGCTCTGCCATGCGCCATGTCGTTTTGTCCAAATTCCTTCCCTTCACACTGTTATTAGACTGTTATTAGGGACATCATGTTTCTTGATCAGCCCGTCCCACTCCGGCCCCAGACATCTTTAATGGACAGGGGCGAGAGAGAGAGTGTGTATGTGTGATTTGAACAAGGTGATTGGCTGACGGTGGCGAGGAGAGATCCCCCTTGACGATCTAATTGGATGATTGAAGCTCTTCGGTGTCTGCCAGGCCTGGGGTTCCCAGAACTGGGCTCAGGACTGGGAATGTTTTCACAGCCTCAGAATAACTTGGCAGGACCTGGAAACACACTGAGGGGAAGTTTGGAGAGACGGAAGAGACCCGGGAATACTCTGCACAGACCGTCTGGGCAGAATGGGGAGAAGGCTATAGCATAGCCACACGCACGCACACACAGCCTTGGTCCGTATACAACTAAGACTGTCTGGGTAAGATGTGTATTTGTATGTGCGTGTGTATGTCTCTGTGTGTGAGTGTGTGTGTGCGTGTGTGTGTGTGTGTGTGTGTGTGTGTGTGTGTGTGTGTGTGTGTGTGTGAGAGGGTAATGAAGTTGTTAGTTAAAGCTGTTCCCTGCCCAAGGGACCTGGCTTAAGCTGTGTGTGATTGCTCAGGGATGCACACACAAGCACACAACCATAAACACACACACACACACACACACACTCAGACTCTCATTACTTCATTAGGTACATGAACTATTGATTTCCTGTCATCGTTCCATCAGGATAAGGCATTCCTGGGAATATGGAGACTGCTTGGAAAATCCAAGTGTCACAGCTCTTCTCCTCCGTTCGCTATGGAAGGACACACAGAACATGATAGGCCAAAGCTGAATTCTCTCTCTCTTCAGCTAGCTAAAGCTTCTCACACCTCGCTGTTCGGATTTTTTGGTGTGCCGTTTTTATTCAAAATAACCCTATTAATCATCAATCTATCTTGTGTTTTCTTTCGTCTTTTCTCAGTTAGATTGAATCTAGTGTTTGTCCGTCTGTTCGCCATAACCAGTTGGGTAGTCAGATTGTCTCTCTGTGTTGATAGTGGGTTGAATCCTATCGCGAGATGTACTTGCCCACCTGAAATAGAAATCATTCATCGACGTCAAAGGCACATTTTCAGAACGGTTCTACACAAACAGATGACAAATCAGAAGAAGGTCCTAAAAACACCAATTAGAAACATACCAACATTAACGAATGTCAGTAAATCAAACAGAAGTGAAAACACTGTCAGCCCCTCAACAAAGGAGCGCTGGGGTATCAAGGCAGGAACACGGTGATTCATCCAACCCTGTTCTCTCTACTCTTTTTCTCTCCCTCCCCAAGTCTCCAACTTTCAACACTATCAATCAGATATCCCCAACCCAACCCCCCTGACTCCTCCTCTCCCCTCCAACCCCTCCTCTCCTCACCCCTGTCCCCCCTCGCCTCCCTCTTCCCAGGATTTTGGGATCAGTGATGTAAATCCCTGACAAGGGTATCTATATATAATATTAATGGCCGCAGTGGAGCCTTCCGAGTGTGGGACCCACACACACACACACGCTCAGTGCCAAATAAAGAGTGATCAAACGCTGGTTGGGCGCTGTGTTGGGAGGCCCCAGGATAGATGTAGCATCACTAGCTAGAGGAACGCGGCCATTCTCCACAGAAAAGACCGAGCCGGGGGTACACATCAATCTACCACCACACGCTCCCTCTGATAGTGTCACACGCGAACACACACACACACACAGGAACACACAGGTTCCTACTGTCACACAGTGCGAGCAGGGGGGTCCTCACACAAACATACACACACACATCCAGCAGGCCTTCATCAGCAGGTGTGTGCATCAGACACGTAGGTTTCCCATGCCGACACACAGACACACACACACACACACGCACTCAAACACACACACATCCTCGCCCTTGTTCTAATTTATTTACTGCTGGAAGGGCCACCAAGGAGAAACGGACAGAGAAGGAGAATAGTATGCTGTCATCCTCCTCTTCCTCCCCTCCTCATCCTCCCATCACCCAATCCTGGACCCCTTGACACGGGAGATGGACCTTGTATACAAAAGAAGGAAGGAAACATTAGTATGTTATTTGAACAGGGCCCAGCCTCAACAATAATGGTATCTACAGTGGTGAAGTCCTTCTAAAACATCTCTAAAAGAGAGAGGAAGTACACGCACACACACACACACAAAGACAGATGCTCTGCTGTGTCGAGATAAAATCTTGAATAGCAAGCGTGTGTGTGTGTGTGTGTGTGTGTGTGTCTGTGTTTCTCATTGCAGTTGATTGATCTGCCTTGTTTGTTATGCTAATAGTACTAGGCGGCAGGTAAAAACAGTGGTAGTATTTAAATGAAAGTGCTGTCGGGATAGGAGCCTTTACAAAGAATAGAGCCTCTCTCCGTTCCCTCACACAGCCTATTGGTAATCAATGGGCTGGCTGCAGGCATTGAACAACTGTCTGCCTTTCAATTGTGTTCCGTTTGAGAAACAATTTGACAATAGCGCGGGTTAGAGAGGGAGGTAGAAAGGGATTCAATAAGGGAGGCATGTGAAGGACAGTTTGGGGGAAAGGCAGAGTGTATGGCCTTTGTCTCTCTGTCTGTCTGATGTCACTGACACTGCGCCTTTGTTACACATTTCAGATGCTGAAGAGCTGAGTGTTGAGGACTCATTAGAATAGTGGAACGCAACACTTATATAGGCACAGAGAACACACACACACACACACACACTCTCCTTTTCATGAAGTCTTATTGGTAAGTGAGGCATGTAAATACATAAATGAACGTTGAGAAATGGAGATTGTAGTTAGTGAGATAGCTGGATAGAATATTAGAAATGTTAAGAAGATGACATTTTAAAGACACACATTTTACTCCAATCATCCATAGCATTTCTAGTCATCCAAAGGGTTCAAATCCCCAGCATTAAGAGGACTATTCACAGACATGTCAGAGTCATTTATAGCAACTTCTCAGAATCCAATCTAATTCTTTTCAAATGAGAATGTTTTCAACAGTTAATAAATTCGCAAACACCAGTATACTATGTTTTTTAGCATTAAGATATGAGGTTTGTATCACAAAATCAGATTTTGTGATCTAAATCATAAAACGCATAATTCATCAATTAATCAAATTAATACATTGCTGGAAGTGGAATTGTCTACCAGTAAGGGCTGCATTTTATAGTACCCAAAACTGTTCTGCAATTTCATTAGACTACAGGAAATGTTCCTTTATGCTAATGAATACATTATGAATTGCATTGCGTACCTGTATTGGTTTGATTGAATTGAAACCAAAGTGTATCTTCACCCCTTTCTCTCTCTCGCTCGCTCTCTCTCTCTCTCTCTCCCTCTCTCTCTCTCTCTCTCTCTCTCCCTCTCCCTCTCTCTCTCTCCCTCCTCCTATCTATCCTGTTCTCTTACTGCCATCTCTTGTTCCATTCTGTACCTTACTTCTCCTCCTCTGCCAGACAGCTTTGAGAGGTCTTCCAAGGAGAACTTTTAGAGTGTGTGTGTGTGTGTGTGTGTGTGTGTGTGTGTGTGTGTGTGTGTGTGTGTGTGTGTGTGTGTGTGTGTGTGTGTGTGTGTGTTTACCAGCAGAGGGAGGGGTGTGTGTGTGTGAGCGGCATTATCTGACTTGTTAGTCCACCACTGTCCAATTTGTTGAGGGTGTGTGTGGTTGATTAAGGCAGGGGTCCCTGCTGGTGTGGCCCCCTCCCATCAATCACTGTGATAAGTCCCAGAAAGGCAACATATTGCTTGGGACAGGGACGACCAGGGATATCAATTTCACTGTCTCCCCCTGTCTCCCCACCCAAACACTACGGGCCGCTACTGGAGAGGTGTGGACCTCCGGGAAGGAGGTGAAGGGGAGGGAGGATGGAGAGACTCTCTGGGAGGGAGGGGGGGCTGTGTGTAATTTGGGGTGGGGAAGAGGGGGCCTGGAGTGTCGTTTGGGGTGGGGAAGAGAAGGGGGGGGTGATGTTTGGGGTGGGGAAGAGAAGGGGGGGGGGGTGATGTTTGGGGTGGGGAAGAGAAGGGGGGGTGATGTTTGGGGTGGGGAAGAGAGGTAGTGGTGATGTTTGGGGTCTATTCAAGTTTTTCATTGTTTTCCTTCCTCTTAAACTCCTCTGGTGCTTCCTACAGTAAAACTGATGTGTTGGCTGTAAAGAAGGAAAGGAACGGAGAAAGACAGAGAGAGAGAAAGGGGGACATGTTTTTTTCTTCCTCTCTGAATGCCCTTCCTGTGTTCTGGCTCTGAGTCACTTCTCACAGACAGACTCTTCCTGCCAGACAGACGGACAGACGGCTGTATTTCAACACCTCCAACACCAGGGATGAGAGGGGGAGACAGACATAACGCCAGCCCAGGATCACTGCCTTCCGTCTGGGGAATGCTGCGTTCTCCCAGCCCCAGCCCTATACCCCAGCCCTATACCCAGCCCCAGCCCTATACCCCAGCCCTATACCCCAGCCCTATACCCCAGCCCTATACCCCAGCCCTATACCAGCCCTATACCCCAGCCCTATACCCCAGCCCTATACCCCAGCTTCAGCCCTAAACCCAGCCCAAGCCCTATTCCCCACCTTCAGCCCTATGCCCCAGCCCAAGCCCTATACCCCAGCCCTATGCCCTATCCCCAGCCCTATACCCCAGCTCTATACCCTAGCGCCACCCTATACCCCAGCCCTATACCCCAGCTCTATACCCCAACCCCGCCCTATACTCCAGCTCTATACCCCAACCACACCCTATACCCCAACCACGCCCTATACCCCAACCCCGCCCTATACTCCAGCTCTATACCCCAACCACACCCTATAACCCAACCACGCCCTATACCCCAACCCCGCCCTATACCCCCAGCTATAGACCCTAGCCCCCGCCCTATATCCCAGCCCTACACGCCAGCCCTACACCCCAGCCCTATACCCAGCCTCAGCTCAGATCATGTTGTCTTGTTAGCGGTGTATACAACCATCAGGCCTGCCAATCGATAGCCATACAGGCGGTGTGGACAGCAGGCCAAGGTGAGGGTCACGGGTACCACCTCGCTTCTAACTAAATAAGTGGATAAATAGACAGATGAATAGAAAGAAAGATAAATGAATTACTGGAGAGGGACAGATTTGAAATGACAGAGACGGGGGTGCATTAAAATGCAATTCTGATTTGCGATGCTGAGCTGAAAATAAACATTATTGTTGCAGACAGATTTAATGTGGAAGCATGAACGTATTATATATTTTTTAACAGTTTCTTCATTATGCCATTGTGATGTGTGTATCATGTATTTATCATGCATTTATCATGTATTTATCATGCATTTATCATGTATTTATGCTGAAGGACATTTCAATGAATTCCTGTTGTTTATTATTATAATTTAGTCATCATTCTGAGTATTGCTCATAACATTGAGTTACTTCATTTAAAACCATTTTACTACTAGGTGATAATTACAGTCATTTATTTTCATAGTTTAATAATTGTCTCCCTAGTTATTTTAATAATAGGGAACAGCAGTGGATTTGGCCTGTGTGTTTCTCAACAGTGAGTTTTGATATTGCCATTTTAATGTCCTCAAATGAATCATTCCAACCAAAATAATTGGAAAGTGAAAACATGTTGATTTGTGCACGTGACAGGCTTTTAGTTCTCCTTTATGCTTCAATATTGAAAATGATCATTTAAACAACAACACAACAAAATCTTCTTGCAATATAATCATGCTAATTAATGCAAGCCTTTCTGGAATACCTTTTGAGATAGACGACTTCTCCTTATTTCTTCGATCTAATATCATATTTAGCATACCATTTAAAACCCTTGGAGCGTTTCATAAGTGTTTGATAACCTTTAGAAATGACTGCAGACATACAACAAGAGAAGAGCAGCGAGTTAAAACGACTTGGGATTCCTTTAGACTAGTGATTGTGGGTTAATTAGTCCTTGAGTTTGGCCTGTCATTCTCATAACCTCATTTCCTTTTAATTCACTCTGACTACTGTAATTAAGACAAGGGTTTGGGCACACCACACACACACACGCAAGCACGCACGCACGCACGCACGCATGAGCGCACACACACATACGGACTAGCAGGCACGTGCATACAGACAACAGACAGGACACACACACCCGTGCCTCTGTATGCATTGTGCTAGGGGAATTATGCAAATGTTGTAGTTTATATTTGGTAAATTACCAAATGAAGCTATTGATATTGATAATTAAATATGTACTATGCTAATTAGATCAATAAGTAATAATGCTGATAAAAGCATAACGGCAATAATAAGAAAACAATTTGTTTAATAGTACTACTTCTGATAACGATATTGATATTGAAGAACAAGTTATGACACATTTTTTTTAAATTCTAAATATATTAGAAATAATACAATAATACAAATATAATGATAATACTGATGAAAATTATATGATATGAAAATGAAAAATGAAAATGATATAAAAATGACAAATGAAAATGATATAAAACACGAATACTAAGACGAATATAATGATAATTATAATAATGGTGTAATTAAAAAAGTACAATAAGACAAATGTTAAATCCATTTCTACAATATTTTGTTTATAGAACATTCAAATGTTTCATTTATTCTCAAAAATGCACTCCAACGTTATAGCTAATACATAGTCTTCAGTGTGTCAACAGCAACGTGTTGTCATTTCCTGGGATAATTATTGACAGTATCCATAACTATTGGGTATCTCTGTTGACAAACTCCTCCCCTAAAGGATGATGACTTCATCTGTCAAAGCCACACACACCCAAAAACACACACACACACACGTACGGCTCCCCTATTCATACACTTAGGCACGTACAGTCGCTACCAGCTTTTGCTCTCCACGTAATTGAATCAGATTCCCTCCCACCCCAAAAAACCTTCTCCGTCAGCAGCATTCCTTCTTTCCATGCTTACGTCTATTGTCCTTCTGTGGCCTGGCTGAATGATAATGATACAAATGACTCTTCCCCTGTAATATTAATCCCCCAAATCTTACCGAGCATCCCCACCAAGACGCAGGGTGAGAAAAGTAGCGGTCGTTTTTTTTCTGTCTCCTAGCTCTCCCTAAGTGCTAACTTGGGATTTCCTGGTGGCATTGTCATGTCAAGCGGAGCCTGGGCCTTCCATTGTGATGATAATGGATTCAGTGTTGTTGGCTCAGAGGTCACGGGGTCAACATAAGCTCCTTAATGGACTGTGAAATAACTCTAACTGCATTACCCTCCCGGATCACACAGACCGGCACGCACACACACACACTCTCACACAGACACACACACTCTCACACAGACATACAAACACACACACTCTCACACAGACACACACACTCTCACATAGACATACACACACACTCTCACATAAACATACACACACACTCTCACACAGACACACACACACACACACTCTCACATAGACATACACACACACACACACTCTCGCACAGACACACACACTCTCACACAGACACACACACTCACACAGACACACACACTCTCACACAGACATACACACACACTCTCACACAGACATACACACACACTCTCACACAGACATACACACACACTCTCACACAGACATACACACACACTCTCACACAGACATACACACACTCTCTCACACAGACACACACATTGACTCTCACACAGACATACACACACATTCTCACACAGACATACACACACTCTCACACAGACATACACACACACTCACTCTCACACAGACATACACACACACTCACTCTCACACAGACACACACACACACCCTCTCACACAGACATACACACAAACAGACACACAGACACATACCCACTCACACACAAACACTCCTCAGATCACAGCCTTCCCGGTGACAGCCGATTGGATTGGCCTTTAATTGGCGAGGCTCTCCCACCTGGAGGAAGGCAGGAGGTTTAATCAGGGGGAGTGACGGAGCGGACGAAGAGAAACGAGGGATGGAAAACAAATAAGACGGACAGAGAGTCATCATGGATAGGAGTCTGCCCTGCAACCGGTCATTACAGAGTGGAAAACACACACACACACACCAGGGCCTACATTACAGTAATGCGCTTTGCAAATACTTCTGGGCCTTTTAGAGTATATTAGAATGTGAGTCACATGTCCATATGCTGTGGGTTATATGGACATCCTAACCAGGATGTGTTCTGGCTGAATATGGTGTCTCTCACTCTCACTATAGGCCCAGTTGTCTCCAGTCCCAAACAATCTGTTTTTTTAAATATATTTGACTATAAGTGACCAGGTGAACACATTAGGTCCAACCGCATACACCTATTAAGTTGTTCCATTCCTATGTGCTGTATCCTGTGATGACCCCCTGCTAGACCAGGTTGGTGGAGCTGTAATTGCATGTTTCTGCCCAATTAGGTTCAGTGCTCGACAAATCCTGGAGTACAGTCATCATGATGAAGGAGCTCTACAGGTATGTGTTTCATCTCCGTCAATGAATCACACAAGTGATTCTACAGATTCCATTTGGCCTTCATTTCCAACCCAGAAAGGGTTTGGTACTGTAAGTGTTGGTGTGTTACTTTCTTAATTGTATGTAAACACTGTGTCTGCTTCTTTTGTATTTTTACCTATGTCTGCTTATGGCCCGGGATTCACAGCCCGGTCGTTCAAGACATCTATCCATGTCCTGAGGATGCTGGGAAATGCCTTCAAAAGCGGCCACTTGGGGGGGGCAACAGTGAGTGCTATTACCATTAAGTAGGCTTGGGTTTTGCTAGGGTGTTGTGGACGGAGGTGGTGGATAGACCTAATCCCATTACTATTTCAATTCCACCACCCTCGAACCGAAGGTTGAGTGTTTGAAACTGTTTTTTTTGTTGTTGTTGGATTTAACCCTATCCCAAACCTTAACCCTTACCTTAACCATTCGGAATGAGTGACTAAACTTAACCCTTAACTTCAAAAGTTGACGTTTTGGAGAAATGGAACAATACAGAGCACCATGGAGCCACAAAAACACCCTCGAAATTTGACGTTTGGAGCAACTTCGAAATTTGACGGTAGGAGCAACTTTGAAATTTGACGTTAGGAGCAACTTTGAAATTTGACGTTTGGAGAACGTGGACGAGCGTCTAATTCTGCAGTGAGTCTGTTACTGAATCCGCTTATTGCAGCGTTTACCATGAATGCGGTCTTTGCGGGAACATTGCCTTTAAATGCCGCTTTGTCCATAACTCTGAATCCAGACATCAGTTTGCCTGTGTCTGCTTATAGCAGTCATAAGTATCTCAAAGCTAAGCAGCCGTAAGCAGCCATTAGTCTTTATGTAGCTGTGTAACTCAGTCCAGTGAAGAGATGAGGCTCCACTGACACCCAGTGTCTTCTTCTTCTTCCCCCCTGTGGTGAGTGTGAAGTGTTGAGGCGAGCGGTTGAACTTGATAAAGCTGATGAGGCATGTTCCATGTGACTGGCGGATAAACACATTCATTTCTGTCAATAAAGAAAGATTTGGGTTCCCCGATTGGCGTCGGAAAAGAGCCAGAACAATTACCGCTCCATTTTACCCTGCCAAATGGGGCTCCTAGGGAAAACAGGGGATTGGGTCCGGTGTAAATCAGTCTTCATTTTGCCTTCCTCATTAAAAAGGCGCCATTAAGACCCGACGCGCCTCATTTCATCTTCCTCTTGTTTCACTTTTTCAATTTGTGCGAAAGGGGGAGTTCACTCATCATAAAATTTCACTTTGGCTGGCCTATCATTTGCATCTGAGCCAATAAATAGCAATTAGCATTAACAATTAAACCAGTGAGTGGAACCGCTGGCCGCTCCCTAGGATGGCTGATGAATGGCCGTGGAGGGGCTGTTTCCTACAGGAGAAGGAGAGGTGTGTGTGTGTGTGTGTGTGTGTGTGTGTGTGTGTGTGTGTGTGTGTGTGTGTGTGGGTGGGGGGGTGTGTGGGTGGGTGGGTGTGTGTGTGGTCGTTACCTTCAGTGTGGCCAGCTGTAAAACCCAACAGCTCTCACAGAGTCTCTAGATGTCCTGTTAAATGCTGATGTATTCAGTGTCTCTGTGCTGTGCCCCAAACACATCATTCACATAGTCTGCTACGGTCGATGAGGAAAGTGAGTGTGTATGCGTGTCTGATTGTTTAACTTTGTCTTTGTATTGTTTGTGTCAAAATTGCTCCATTTCTCTCTCTCTGTAGATATTCAGCCGTTTCACTCCAAATCCAATGCAATATTCAACGTTTGTCCAGGTCCCAAGGATGTCGGGAGATACCGTCAATACCGGCCCCTAGGGGGCAACAGTGAGCGCTATTACCATCAAGTATACTCGTGGCTCGCCAGCATATGGGAATGGCAGCTGGGCGTTAGTCGCAACCTCCAGCTCTGAGGATTGCGGGATCAATCTCAGTGCTATATTTAGCATATTTTTTTAACCCTCTCTCAAACCTTAACCCTTACCTTAAAGACATCCTCCAGTGATGTTTGAACTTTTACTGTTGAAAAGTGATATTCCAAGTATAAATACTGTAAAGTACACACACTTAATTAAAGGATAAAAAAAGTTTGGATCAAAATAGTGTTTGTTTTTTTGACACAAGTGCAAACTTCAAGGAGTAGGGCGTTCAAAGAGTTGTTCTGATGGGGATTTGTGATGTAATCGGCTTCCCACCTTGCATAAGGAACAACAGCGGAGCAATGGAGAACAAAAAGAGGAAAGGCCCACCCTTCAACTTGTGCCATGTCATGAGGATACCTGGACCACCTATAGAGCCCCACAGTGGAGGTGTCAAAATACCCATAAAACCTAGAGGTCAAACAGGGAAATGGTTCCAATTTTTCCTCCTAAGTTTTTTTTTTTAGAAACACTTAAAATAAGGGCTGTGTTTCGTGTAGGCTTACCCTGGCGTGACGTTTGATAACTACGTAAATCTCTCTCGGACAAGATGACTTATCAATATCTTCGGCTCTGTTGACTTGCAGATTCTAAAATGCTAATTATCATCAAAGTAGACATCATGCAAAACTACAAATCCCTGCAAGCTCCTGCACGTCGTCTCTAGCTAACACCTTTGCTAACAGGTATTGTGTCAATTGTAAACTTCCACAAGTCAGTTTACAGAATTGTCCATTTAAAGAAATTACTATATTTAGCAGTCTTGTCCAGGTCATCATGGTATTTGTAGTTCTTTATGATAACCACATTAGCATTTCATTTTTGGGGTGTAAATACAGGTGAATATATTGACAGTCATCTTGTCCAAGAGAGATTTACACGGTTATTAAGTGTTACTAAAATCCCCTACGGGAAAAAATTATGGTGGAAAAATGATTGAAACCACTTCCTTGTTTGACTGCTCGGTTTTATGGGTATTATGACTCATACTGTGGTACTCAATTGAGATGTCTGGGAGTGGCCTGAGTGGAGAGGGGAAAACTGAAAACAAGCTGTTATTGGCGGAGAGGATTGGAACTCTTTTTCTTATTGGTATATTAACTCATCTGGTGATGTCACCAGTTTGGCCAAAACATCATCTCACCAAAACAGGCTGAAATTCCAGGCGGTTAGAAGGCACTTAAACCTTTTGTCTTGCCCATTCACTGTCAGAATGGCACGCCAACACATAATCCATGTCTCAATTGTCTCAAGGCTTAAAAATCCTAGGTTTACCTGTCTCTTCCCCTTCATCTACACTGATTGAAGTGGATTTAACAGGTGACATCAATAAGGGATCATAGCTTTCACCTGGATTCATCTAGTCAGTCTGTCATTGAAAGAGCAGGTGTTCTTAATGTTTTGTACACACAGTGTATATAAAACATGGGGAACTGTAGTTTTTGACTGCACTGGGTCTTTAAGTAAATCAAGTGATAAATGAGCTGAAATAGAGACGAGTAGGAATTTAACCATTCAGAATGAATTCCTAAACTTAACTGTTGAGTTGTCTCTGTTATAACCATTCAGAATAAATGCCTACACTTAACTGTTGAGTTGTCTCTGTTATAATCCTATCCCAAACCTTAATCCTTAACTTTACCATTCAGAATGAATGCCTAAACTTAACCGTCAAAACTCAACATTTGGACGAAAGTTGAATACTGAAGTCAGACCGTGTCCAACAGTGAAATCTTATTGAGACATCAGCTACACCTACAGTACACACACACACACACACACGCACGCACGCACGCACGCACACACAGATAAATAAATGACTGCCTTGCATCCACATGAACAGATGAAGAGGATGTCTCTCTTTAAATTAGCCAATAGCCACGTTGCCATGCATCTTCATCTCCCAACCTGTCCCATGTAGCTCAAACACATGAGTTACATTTCATTCACATACACGCGCACAAGCACACGCACACTCACGCACATCTACAGAGGAATGTATGCACACACGCAGAGGCCCAACATCCTTACATCAGACTGGGCAGTATCAGGTCACTGATGCTTCTGAAACATCACACACACATCACTGATACAGGTCAATAGGGAAGATAAATTCCTCTCATCTCGACACACACGCGAACACAAACACACATGGTTGCGTCTCTCATCTCTAACTTTTCCCACTCGTCCCCTGGTCAAGCTGATTAAAGTAGTGAGTGCCACACAGGGTGCGAGCCGCGGGAGGCTAACGCTTGGAGTAGCACTGACATGTTTTAATGTCCCACTCCCTATTTTCTCTCTCTTCTCTCCCTGCTCTTTACTCTAACATTACATTTTCCTTCTGTCGAGGATGAAAACCAAAACGTCCATTTTGAAAACCTTCCAACAAGAGAGAGAGAAAGAAAACTCCTTTGTTGCCATTAATCCGGTCAGCCAAAAGTTTTTTTTGTGATATTGTGAATATACTGTATCAAATTGTTTAACTTGGTGATTCATGTCTCCATCTTCTAGTAGCTCCTTGCACCTGATAGGGTGAATTATGATAGTAGCTCCTTGCACCTGGATAGGGTGAATTTTGATAGGCCTCTGCGTGTGTGCATACATTCCTCTGTAGATGTGCGTGAGTGTGCGTGTGCTTGTGCGCGTGTATGCGTGAGTGTGTGTGTGTGCGCACGCCTGAGGCATGGCACTGAAACGGCATGGAGATAGTGTGGTATTGTTGTAGGCTGATGAGTCCATCCGCATGCATTAATCATCCAATAGAAGTCCTGACACAGCACTACAGCAGGCCTGCCTAACAAACCATGGAGCAAGGACAGAGTTACCCAACAGCAGAGAGAGTGGGTGGGTGGAGAGAGAGAGAGAAAGAGAGGGAGAGAGAGAGAGAGAGACAGAGAGACAAAGAGACAGAGAGAGAAAGATGTGGATGCTACTGAATGTGATCCTCCCTCTCCGTCTCTCCCTCTCTCTCTCTCACTCCTCTCTCTCTCTCCCTCTCTCTCTCCTCTCTCCCCTCTCTCTCTCCCCCTCCCTCCCTCCCTCCCTCCCTCCCTCTCTCTCTCCCTCTCTCCCTCCACCTCTCGCAGGTCTTTTTATTGTTATGAACATCCCAGTTCCATCAGAATGCGCTCTGTTCTTCTTCATTAGAGCAATAAATGAAGAGGGCCTCGTGCTGCGGGCTCCTACAGCCTAGGCCTTTCACTACAGGGCCCCTCACACAAACACACCTCACACACACACCCCCGCTCGGCCCTTACACACACACAGCCCACCACACACTCTGCACACGGGGGCCAGCGGCGGGAATGTTGTAAGACGTGTGTAAAACAGATGTTCTGTAGGCTGACAACGCTGTGTCTGTGATTTATTGTTCATTTGCTCTGATCACAATGGAAAGTCTTTGGTCCATTAATTAGAGAGCAAGCAGAGGCTAGAGTAAGCAGCAGAGGCCTCATTACCACCCAATGACTTTGACACATCATCACATTGTGAAAGTGAGAGAGAGGAACACGGACAGCAGCGGCAACTTTTTACGGACAGAAGGAAGCGGAGGAGCCTTTTGGGGGCCCTAAGCGAGATTTGGTTGATTTGATATCTGAATGTAAGTGAAAAACAAAAGCAATAGTGGCCCCCTGGAGGTTAGTCCCCTGGGCATGTGCCCTTCGTGCCCGGTAACCAATCAAATTTCTACATTGCACCATGTCTACTATTCTAACTCACAACAGTAAGTTTAAACCCCCAAAAATATCCTTTCCTTTCTTATTCTCTCTCTCTCACACATTCTAAATCCATGATCTTCTCTCTTTCTCTGTCTCTCTGTCTCGCTCTTTCTCTCTCTCTCTCTCTCTCTTGCTCTCTGTCATTGAACACGGGTCACATTAATTATGTTTGCCTACTGTTTTACCCACTTCATATGTATACTAAACAAAAATATGAACGCAACATGTAAAGTGTTGGTCCCATGTTTAACGAACTGAAATAAAATACCCCAGAAATGTTCCATACGCACAAAAATCTTATTTCTCTTTACATCCCTGTTAGTGAGCATTTCTCCTTTGCCAAGATAATCCATCCACCTGACAGGTGTGGCATATCAAGAAGCTGATTAAACAGCATGATCATTACATAAGTATTCAGTCCCTTGGTTATGGTCGAAATTGAGCTCAGGTGCATTGGAGGACAGCTGTAGTCTATTCAACTGATTGTACATAATTTAAAATGGCACACACCTGTCTATATAAGGTCCCACAATTGACAGTGCATTTCAGAGCAAAAGCCAAGCCATGAGGTCGAAGGAATTGTCCTCAAAGCTCCAAGACAGGATTGTGTCGAGGCACATATCTGGGGAAGGGTACCAAAACATTTTCTGCAGCATTGAAGGTCCCCAAGAACACATTGGCCTCAATCATTCTTAAATGGAAAAAGTTTGGAAACACCAAGACTCTTCCTAGGGCTGGCCACCTGGCCAAACTGAGCAATCGGGGGAGATGGGCCTTGGTCAGGGAGGTGACCAAGAACCCGATGGTCACTCTGATAGGGCTCCTCTGTGGAGATGGGACAACCATCTCTGCAGCACTCCACCAATCAGGGCTTTATGAAAGTGGCCAGACGGAAGCCACTCCTCAGTAAAAAACACATGACAGCCCGCTTGGAATTTGCCAAAAGGCACCTAAAAGACTCTGACCATGAGAAACAAGATTCTCT